>NW_010524268.1:0-771 GCF_000687285.1 Phaethon lepturus | reverse complement strand
CCCAATGGTTGAATGTCCCAGCACCCATTGCTCTCCGAGTAGTGTTTAACAGTCCGCTGTATTATTCAATTTTCCCAGAGGCTGGTGCCTGATAAGGTATATATGTGATATACCCACTCAATGCCATGCTCTTTGACCCAGGTATCTATGAGATGGTTTCAGAAATGAGTCCTGTTGTCTGACTCAATTCTTTCTGGGGTGCCACGTCACCATAAGACTTCCTTTTCAAGGCCCAGGATAGTGTTCCAGGTGGTGGCATGAGGCACGGAATATGTTTCCAGTCATCTGGTGGTTGTTTACACCATTGCAAGCATGTGGTGCTTGCCTTGGCAGGTTTGTGGGCGTGTGATACAGTCAATCTGCCAGGCCTCCCCATATTTATATTTCAGCCATTGTCCTCCATACCAGAGAGCCTTTAACCACCTGGCTTATCATGGATACCCTGGGCAATAGTGTCCATGGTCAAGTCCACCCTGCAATCACGAGCCCATCTATAAGTTGCATCTCTTCCTTGGTGGCCTGAGGTGTCATGGGCCCACCAAGATACAAATAGTTCACCCTTATGTTGTCAGTCCAGATCCAGCTGAGCCAGTTTGATCTCAGCAGCATGATCCACCTGATGGTTGTTTTGATACTCTTCAGTGGCCCGACTCTTGGGTACATGGGTATCTATGTGGTGTACTTTTACAACTAGGTTCTCTAGTTGGGCAGCAATATCTTGACATAATTCGGCAGCCCAGATGGGTTACTTCTGTGCTGCCAGTTGCTATG
>NW_010524267.1:0-50840 GCF_000687285.1 Phaethon lepturus | reverse complement strand
TCCCTCCCTCCCTCCCTCCTCCTCTCCTTCTCTCCTTCCTCTTCATGCCTTTTGTGCAATTAATACATGAGACAAAGGAATAGTGAAGTAATACCAAGAATCCTCTTTCATAAAGTTGATTTCCCCATAGTTACCTATACCGAATATATTTCGTGCAGTAATTTACCAAATTAACAAAGCAGACACACTGAAGGAGGTGTGTTGATAACATGTGTGTGGTGTAACTCAGATGACTTTTGCAAGGCTCCCTAGAGAGTTATTCTGTAGAAAGACATGTCCTCAGATGAATGGTATGTCCTCAAGGAACATTTCAGTGTACGTACCTACAGGAGGTGCTCTGCATCACCCCTGGGAGGAAGCTGTCTCCCTTCTCTGATGATAGAAAATGAACCAAAGGAGATAGGCTTAATCTTTGACTACTGTGAATGCCCTTTCTTGTGCCAATAGGATTTGTGACTTTCTTTATCAGCCTTGATATAGAATCATGACAGCATTTCTTCTTTATGGGAGATTGCATTTTCAGAGCATGAAACTCTCTTCTTTTTATCTTATCCAATTAATTACAACATAAGAGTGTAATAGATACAACATTGCTTTGCCTTCCCATCGATGACAAACACACTCAGCCAAAACACTTGTGGCAATTAGCACCCAGGAACTTCATATTTTAAGCCAGTAGGCTTGGTCTCAAATCATTGCATGTTTGAACAATTGCTGTAATTAACTTCTGGATTTATCATTGTCATGGTGAATTTTTTAGATCACATTCAAAATATGGCTTAAATGTCTATTGTCCAACCTGCTTTTTAAAGGCAGTGATACCAATTACTAGGTAAATTCTTTTCCCACTGTATTGTTAAAGCACTATGGCCAGCAAAGATTAATTTTTGATGCACATTTCTAAATGTCAGCACAAGAGCCATCCAAGTTTCTATTACTGACTTATAGGCAGCAACCTCTATTAATTCGTATGACTTATTTTGACAAATCTCTGTTTATAAGGTTTACGTCTTTTCAATTTCATTATAAGGAGTTCAAGAGACACTTGATCGGGAATGGCTCTGTAATGAAGAAAAACCCTGTGAAATATGAATGATCAATTAACTACAGCACAGCATATCTGTGTGTCTTCAAGAAACATTGTAGCAATGACTTATTACTACTCAAAAAGTAAGATTCATAAGAAAGACTCATAAGTTTTAAATGGTTTGGAAAAAAAATGAACCAAATTTCAGACTTTAAAAGGTAACTATTCTTGGACTGAAAATTTCAGGATGCTTCCTGTTCACCTTAAAGGGCATAAGAAAGCTCAGCTAAAATCATTTGCAAAAAAGACTTTATCAATTACCTACAGTTCTACAAACAACAATAACAAACATTTTGTTATTGATTAAAATGCATAGTCTCTGGAGTATTTCTGTTCTGACTGCATACATGTCAATACATTTTTATTATCTTATAGCCAACTGTGAGGGCAAGTTAACCTCATGCCCAAATTTATTTTCCATAGAAAACGGATATATCTATATACACACACATGCCCACACCCCTTGGCACCATTATGGATTCATCAGAGGGCTGGAACATGCACTCAGACCTGGGAGCTCAGCGTGCACCTGTGCTCTCCGGTGTATGTACCCACAAATCTAGCTGAACCCATGAGGAGAATATGGCAGAGTCTGCTAAATAACCAAAAGTGTTAGGTCTTTTTGAATCAGATGTTTCGTACACTAAAACTATGCTGTTGACATAATTTTACTGTACCTGTGTGTTTTCTGGGAGTGAAACAAATGTATAAAACACATTTACTTTGTTCCGAAGCTAAAGGTACTGTGGTTATTGTTCTGACAGATTTCTGGGTTTCTCACAACTGTCTGCAACGCTGGCCACAGCTGTTACTAAATGTTTGTTTCCTAAAGCCACAGCTAAGAGTAGGACTCTAAGTCAAAAAGGAGTATTTTCTCATTGTCGAAAGCAAAAGGGTTTTTCAGCATTATGGATAAAATGGTGAACATGGAAAAAGAGAATTTTTGGAAGGATTTTGTTTATTATTTTTGGTTTGTTTTGTTTTTAATGTGATTAAGGCAGCATGAAGAAGTAGAAGGGATACCCATCACTAACTCACTAGCTTGTAATATCAAGGGATCACTGTTCTGCTGTCAGTTTTTGGATGTGCTTTCTTTGACTCCTTGTCTATGCTGTCAGTTTGCATTGTAAGCCCTTTGGGGCTGGGACTATAAAGTACAGTGTGTTTTCACAGTATCATTCTGACTCAGGTTAGGGCATTTAAATAATACCGTAACATAAACTGAATCATTTTTAAGTAACAAATTAGTTAACTAATTCCAGATCACTCACCAAAAAAAAAGGTCAGTGAAAATGTGTCTCTTCATTTCTCTTTGATATGTTATTAAATTGATTAAACTATTAGCATGTTAAATGTATTACTGTTTATGTGCACCAAAGCCTTTTTGCTGCAAGTCTTGTACAGAGCGCAGCAGGGAACACAATGTCATTAAATTTCAACCCCAGTGTGAGTTACTGCTTTATCTGAACATAAGAAAGGTTGTGCTCTAGGCATAATCCTCTGCAGTGAGGTCTTGATTCAGAAGCTCATTGCACAGTGAACAGTAAACAGAGAAAACATCAGAGCTGGTTAGCTTAGTCTTCACATGGGAGTAACCGGTTAGACAGAATGCATTTGTAAATCTCAAGGTACTTGTGCTTTTGCTCCTTTTGTCATGAAAAAACAAGTTAGAAGAGGCAACAGGGAGTGGTTGAAATGGAAAACCTTTGAAAATCATTCTCCACACGTGCAAGTCCTAGAGAACAGATCTTTTGTTTGGCCTCATTACTGCGCATAGAAAGGAGCCTTTTTTTTTTTTTTTCCCTCTAATCCCACTTCTGCTCATGACTTCTTTTCCATGTTTGTAAGTATGAAGGCATATCTAAAATTTCAGTATGCCGACTGACTTCTCAGTTTGAGAATTCTTCGGGTCTCGCAATGTCAAAGTATCTCTACTCAGTCCCTGGCTTTCCAGTAGATCAATGGCATCTTGTAAAGACAGAAAAATGGATATAGTGGCATCCTGACGACATCTTCCTACAAATGAAGCGGTGCAGCCTTGGGTATTTTTAGGATACTGGTGCTACCTTTCCTTTTTTTTTTTCCTTGGAGTCAGTTTATGTCAAAGCCAAGAATCTGTATCTGTAAGAAGCATGAGGTCAAAGCAGCAAATTCTTCTTAAGTGGCTGATGGACTGGGCTCATTTATGCCTACCAAATCTACTGCTTTTTACAGTTTAGATGTTAGACTTTATGACAAGGTTCTGAACTCATAAAGGGAGTCACTTGCTTGAGTGTAGAAATATGAACATAATTGCCTATGATTAGATACTGAATTTCTAAGCTAGCTTTGGTGTACTGAAGCAAATTTAGTTCTAAAATAGCTTTATAGTGCAAGAAGAAAGTCCCTTGAGTCATAACGACATTGCAGATACAGAAGTACAATACTAAGACTCCCAAAACTTTGACACAGATTTTGTATTTTCTATATTTTTTCATCCTAAGATAATCTAAAACAGAACTTTCCAAAAAACATCATTCTTAGGCAGCAGTTGCTAATGCCGTTATGGATTGTTGTATTTCTCTCTATGCTGTAAGTTATAAAAAGATGGGTAGGCCAGATGCAATAAAAACGTCTTGTTCTGTGGTGATTCTCTGCACTAAAAGCATGCAATTAACTGCTTTATATCTCTCTGTCCTTGCCCTTATTGCTCCTGCTCAAGGTTAATTTGGTAGCCACTTAACTGGTCTCATTAATGCAAGATCAGGTTCTCCTTTGCTGTCCTGTGCTTATAATTTTCTTCTGTGTACTTACAATATTATACACAGGCTGTATGGCAAAAGATAAAGCAAAATGCCTCACAGCTATTCTAATGGCTCAGAAACAAACAGTAAGAGATGGCTGTATCATATATGACTATATCACCCCATTCTTAAAAGTTCTTGTCTCCCTATTTTGTTGCCAAAGGAAGACAGATTAATTATTCAAAGGACCTTGAGCACCAAAATGTTTTATAACAGCATGAGGTAGATACCAAGCCAAAAATTCATGTGGGTTTTGCATAGAAAGAAGGAGAAAAAAAGAAATCATGAGCACAGAATTGTGAGCAATATAGTTTTATTGTTTTACTAGCTTTCTTGGATAGTTACAGATTGACAATTCTTCTTCTTTACACACAGATACCCAGTGTCATCTAAGATGCACTGGTGTATGGATGAAGTTATGACCCATCTCCAGCTGCCATTCCAGAGAGTCGTGAGTTGAATGCATGTCATATCATGTCTGCCAGGCTGAGACAGACTTCTCAGATACCCTAAAACATATACTGGAATTCTAGGTGTACACAAATGACAAGTCTTTGGTCAGTAAAGCTAGGGGATCCTAGAGTTATTCAACTGGCCAAATCGTGGTATCTATTTTGAGTTAAGCAGCTCTTTAGCAGCCATGGACTGTATTACCCATAATAGCTAGTTCATGGCTTAAACCCAACACCTTATCAGGAGGCCAGGCTGGATGCTCCTGAGCATCTTAGATCATACTAGAGATCCAAGTGGAGACAATGGAACTGACCTCTTTTTCTCTCTGCTGGGAATTTACACACATGGCACAGTATTCAGCTGCCTAAAAGTAGGGGCAATGATCTTTTGCCATTTTTTTGGTGCTGGGACAGTATTGCACTTGTTTTTCATCTCTGCTACAGGGGCATGTAGTCATACATCATACCTGATGGCTTTACTCTGATGTGCTGTATACCCTAGTGCTTCCCAGGGAGTGTAAGATGCTTGTGTTTAGGCAACTAATTTCCATTCATGTGGGGAACTACATTTAGGTGTGTTAATCTGAAGCTGAATCACAGACAAGTTTGTTCATAAACAATTTTGGTTTAGATTAGATAGTTTATGTTATTTACACAGATAAACTCAATGAATACTACCGATTTCATTCTAAAATTCTGTTCATTATACTAAACTACATGTTATATGAAAAGTAATAGTTCAGCTCCATGTTAATATTCCTAAATAAACTAAAAATTCTTGAGTGTTCTTGACCTCATCTCAATTCATGAACTTAAGAAAAAAAACAGGACTGTTTTTAGTAGTAGGTAGCAAAATCCTTGTCTCACTGAGAGATATTATGTGGGCGCTAAGTAATGCAGGAGTTCTGTAATATCTTTATTTTATAGTCAGGTCTAAATATATCCAGAATGGTACTGTTCAAAGATACTTTTTGTCATCATCATCATCAGCTATGAATCAATAGCCTCAACAGCTATTATTTGTTCCTATGAAAAAATATGTACTTAAGAACTCCCTGCTTAACGTATTTTAAGAAAATGTGATCATCTGAATGAATTAGTTCATACAATAAAGAAAATTGATTATGCTGCATGCTCATCTTAACTTGTGCTCATCAGGATTTCAATTATGAAAAATAAAACAGGTAAAGGCAAGTGAAGTGTAAGCCTATTCAGCATGGATTTTAGAGAAATTGAGTTTGTGAACATGGGATCATTGACATTTTACAGAAATTGCAAGTAGCTTTCAATCATTGCAACATGCCTACTTCCATTTCTGTTGATGGTCTCCTCTCTGCTTGCAAGCCCCAGATCTTACAAGTTTCTACACCACTCAGATACAGAAGTCACTTATGTTATGGGTGTTGATATCATCATTCTTCATACAGTGGGGACATAATCTCAGAAATACAATTGACTCACATGTTGCTGATAAAGCAAATCCTTCCCTCGTCTGGTATAAGTCATGCAAGTCATGCAATGGTATCGAACTTCAGTCCAATGGTAAACGAAATTTACATTTATAGAAATAAAGACACAATTGACACACACACAACCCCCAACACCATTCAGAAATATTCAACTGTTTTCTTCATATCTCCTATGAAAATGAATAACCTTTTGGGCATTATTCTTGCTTAGGGTGATATTCCCTTCAAATCAATATAATTTACAGTGTGAAGACCTCAAAAACCTTCTAGAATATATTTTTTCCTTTAAATATCACTAAAACAATGTTGGGAATTAGTAACGTAATTCTACTGAGTAGGAATGAGAGCTCCACTTGTAAAACTTCAACAGTTCTCAGAAACAGGGTTTTTTTAAATATGTCTATTTAGTTCCCACACCCTCAAAAAATTCCTGTGCTCTTATACTCAGGTGTCTTTTTTACAACTTTTAAATATTAAGCACTCTCTGCATGGGGTGCAAATATATTTTTTGGACGTCCTCTCACTTGGGATGTAAGAGTTACTCTGTGAACAGAAGTAAATTTAAATTCACAGAAAGTATTAATATTCTTGCATGTTTCAATTGGACGTATTGCTAACACTTACAGACTTGTACTTCAGATTTTGTTGTCTGGATCTGTATGCAGGGAACAAACAAAAGATGTACTAAAATGCGTAGAAATAAGTAATTAGAATATGATATCAGTCTCTTTTATCAGGACATAACAATGTATATTAGTGATGCAGAACATCTGCAATCCTGTGCAAAGGGGATGAGGCCCAAAGAGGAAAAACTTTTCAAGGAGTGCCACACTGAAATGTTTCTAAGTGCATCATTTGAAAGGGATGATTCAGTTTTGTAGTTAGACTAAAGGGTAAAGCCAGTGGATCTGACTGAACTGAAGCCAGATTTGGGTATTGTGTGCATGAACTTCTTCTGCTCACTGATCATGATCTTTGAAAGGGAAATGTTGGTTAAAATGTCAGAAGCAAAAGCAAGTTCTAGTAGCAAAACACTTATCTATCGGAAACAAATACCAAGGTTTCCATGAAATCTAATTGGGTGATAAAGAACCTCTTTAGACTGATTTATTAATAAACAAATCACATTTTCTATGTATCACTCACGATGCATTTAAATTGGACTGAATATGCAGGAAAAAATTACGTCTGAGTTCAGTGACATATACTTAGCTGGCAGAGCCAATATAGAGCAGGACTCTAGTTTGCGGGACAGACTGAGCATGTCTAATTCTGTTAAAAGTCACTCACAGTTTAAGTGGGGACAGAATATAAAACCATATAATAATATCCCATCATAGCAGTAAGAGGATGGAAATCTCTATGTTTTCAAAATAAGATTTATTTTTAAAACCGCCATCTAATCCTCAGTTTTGCAACATCCAAATCTGGAGAGATTTAATGCTGTACAAAGCTGGCCTTGGCTGTGAGAAAATCAGGCTGTTTCCTAGGACAGCAGTGTGCTGGGGGAGTCCCAGTTCTGCAGCCTGCTTTGCCTGTGCCAGAAGACTCAGCCGTTTCTTTCACAGAACAAACACTGCCAAAGCAGTGAGCCCTTGCTCAGAGAGCAGGGTGAGTGGGGCTGTGGCCCTTCAGAAATGAGGGGTGAGCCAGAGCTGGGGGTACCAGCAAACACTTCTAGCACCAGCTGCCCTCTCTGATCCTTATTTGATTCTTCACAGTATGGTGAGCAGGAGGACTTTTGGTTTCTGGCTCAGCAACAGCAGCTGACCGTTCTTTCCCAAACACTTTCCCATTCCACCCACTCTTCAACAGAAATAACTCAGGAGGCATAACAAGTGTTAATGACATGAGATGGGGTTGTACAAGCAAAGAAAGAAGGAGGAACTCCTGATGGACTTCTTGAGATGAAAGGAGGGGAACCTGGAGTCACAGATGTGTGGAGAAGAGCTCTGTGGGTCCCAGTGTTGAAAGGGCCTAGGGGCAGGGATTCAGTGCTCCAGGTAAGCTTAGAAAGCAGAGGATCCGGCAAAGGAATAGCTGAAGGCAAATATCTAACATATTTTGAACATGATGACCCAGTTTAACATCTACTGTGTGTTATATATGAAGTCACTGTATTGCCTTCATTTTCAAAAAATCCGTCCTCTAGATTTCCTGCAATCGATCTGTTACTTGGCAGTATGGAGCATCACTATGAAAGCCCTCCACTTACACAATTGATACTGGCATAGAAAAGAGAAAACACATAAATAGTCAAGGTAAGTACTGTAGCTGAAGTCAGTATTCCCAAACAGGCAAAGCTAATTAGTTATC
This sequence comes from Phaethon lepturus, assembly GCF_000687285.1. Lineage (NCBI taxonomy): Eukaryota > Metazoa > Chordata > Aves > Phaethontiformes > Phaethontidae > Phaethon > Phaethon lepturus. The sequence goes on along the minus strand of NW_010524267.1, from coordinate 42,733 downwards.
TGTTGTCAAGAGGTCGTATGAGCATCTTGTTTTCAGAATAGGCTAATGCATATGACATATTTCTACAGTTAATGCCATGCTAGTGTTTTGCTTCTCAGTGAATTGAAGTGACATGGCCCATGTTAAAAAGTAAAACTTTGCTTATATAGTTCTAAGAAATGAATAAATTACATTCTGTTTTTTTTCAAGTGAAAACATTGTTGCCACTTAGCAAAACATGTAATTTCAATTTCACCATGTTCCACCAGGAAATCAAGCTGCTGGCAGATTTCCCATTTCACTTCAGGAACATCCCAGGATAAACCAGATAACAGATGAAACTGGGGGAGAAAGGACAAACAAATGTGGTACGTACAGGGCATTATAGTGTTGTGCAGATCTAATAGCTACAAGGTAAGAATTTATAATCGTAATTAATGCATAACTGAGCAAGGGACCAGAGAAATGAAGTTTTCCTACTGACACATTTTTGTACACAAGATTAAATGAAATTATAGGCCTGTTTCACAAAGCCTCTCTTGTGGAAGTCTTCTTTTGTTTCACTGAAGTTCTGAGTATGGAAATTTTCCAGACTACTGTGTCTTTTCAGATAGGTCCTTCTATCTTTTTAGATACAGCATATTTGGCTAGCTCTACATTCCCTGATGTGAGTATAGAACTTCTTAAAATGGATTGCTTTTTACCAGAACCTACCATGCTCTTTGCAGTGAAATTTCAATGAGGAACGCTCTTAGACGTATCTTGAGTCATCAGTATGGATTGTTTGGCTTTTGAGGACATAGAATTCCTTGATTTAGTTGTCTGAATCTCTTTGCAATTGGGCAAAAAGTTAGCCATTTTGGTATTTCCATAGCATTCTTACAGAACTGTCAAAAGCAAACAACAAACTTTTGAAGTGGACAACTCCATAGCTTTTTATTTTTTCATATTTACATTGACTTTTATTATTTGCTGACAATTTTATATTAAAAGAAGAATAAATAGAAAAAAACTTTTAGAATATATAAACCATATAAGCTGGAGGAGTGCTCACAACAAAGTAACAAAATTTTTTAATTATCTGTAGTAATAAAACTGATTAGAGAAAAGGCAAGATTTTAGTTTCACTTAAAACGTATAAATTCAGGGACTCTCCAGTGGCTTTGAGATAATAAATATAAACTTTCTTTGAAGGGAAAGAACTCTGAATTTGGCCTACAGACCTCTTCATAACCCTCAGCTAAGAAATGACAGCAGTTGATATGTTGACTGATTACTTAATGCCTTTTGAAAACCAAATGTTATAGTGTTTACTAAAAATTAGAGGGAATTGCATATTTACTAGATGTAGATGAATAATTCATAACAAATAATTTATTCATTGTATTTCACCTCTTCCTCAAATTGAGTAGATTGTAATTTTCTTGAATGTATATTCATTAATTGAACAGCTTCAGTGAGTAACTCTGTCCATTCTCTCAACAGGAGTATGACACAGGGAGTATTCAGAAAACAAAAGAGGTTCATTCTAATTCAGAGAAATAGATAATTTTTTTTCTAGTATGATATATTCATATCAAGACTATTTTTTAGAACATTTCCCATTGAAATGAGAAACGAACAAAATAATTTCTGACACCAGCCATCAACTTTTCCTGAAAGTTCTTTTCTTCTGTGAACATGAATGTACTTGTTACTACTTCTATGGTTAAAGCTGCCCTGAATATGAATTACACCCTTTTTTTCAAGTCCTTTTTTCATAGTGAATTCAAGTTCCTAGGCACTGACATAGGCATTTGATCTTCTGGAAGACAAAGGATTAAAATTATTATATAATTGGTTTTGTAGCAACTGAGATTGATTATTTAGCTGACTCTTTTCTTTCAATAGAGATGCACTTGATTTTTTTTTTTTTTTTCCTTATCTAGCACCAAGTTTCTGTTGTCTTCTGGGACACTGTATTTATTTGTTCAGCCCAATTCCATTTTCACCTCCACATTGTATCCTCTACAGGTCATCATATGAAAGTCAATCTATTGTTTTAGTGGACTTGGTCAAACTTGTTCTTTATCTTTTTTAGCATTGTCATTATGCCTACCTAGTTGCTGATGCTTGAAGCAAGCAGCTTACCATGTATGTAATAAAATGTCATCTTTCACTGTCTCTGATTTTCTCCAAAAGTTCTAAAAGTTAAACTTGGTAATTTTCAGAAAATAGGAGATGGTTTTGTTTTTCTGCTGAACATGTCCTGAGTTAGGGATTGCTTTGGATCTAAAGCCATTAGACAGTCCAAATATAACAGACTTCCAGTAGAAGTTTGAGCCTTCTACTTAGAAAAAGCTCCTATAAGTGCTAAATAAATAATTGATTTTTTTTTTTTTTTTTGGTTGCTGAAATGGATCCTCGTATCTGTTCAGATTTAATCTTATTTAGTTTCTGGTTTTGCTGTACTGCAAGACAAAAAAACCCCCAACAATACTGTGTCATGTTAAACTGCAAGTTTAATTTTATATAAAATGATTCATTTTCAAATGAAAAGAAAAATCAATTAATAACAAACTAGGTACACAGGGCAAGTGAGGGCCATCCTTTAAGAAGTACTTGGGGATCACCAGGGTGAAAAAACCCTTGGGTCCCTTCTTTTAAGTAGGCCAAGAAAGTATGAGATAAGAAATACTTAATGCGAAATAATGTAGCTACTAAGCATCCTAGCATGGAAACCAGCATGGAAACATCAATCTTCCCAGCTACAGCAAGGTCTGCTGGATTATATACTTACTAATGGTATCAAACTTTTTTCTAAATGCACAGCATTTGTGTTCCATGGTGGCCCTGAAGTTTGATCTCCCTGTCCAGAGGTATTGAAGCAGATTGCAGGTCTTTTGCTGCCCACACATCCAGGTTTTATTTCAACTGAAACCAGGACTTGAGGAGATGTTGCTCACCCACATTTCATTGCAACATGCAGGGAAATGATTCCCCAGTTCCCCAATAGGAACACACGCTCTAAGCTGGGAAGGAGACTCTTTAACCAATTTTATAGAAGCAAACTTCTAGTCAAGTATCTGTGCTCTTTACTCCAGTGAATGTTTAAAGACTTACAAATATGGGAATATACGTGATGGATGTACATGGATGGATGTGATGGATATATTGATGTACACGCATATCTCCTGCCACCATGGATATGATATTGAATCACACTTCCAGTGAGGAAAAAAACAAGGATGGGAAACTCCATCTTCCACATCCCCAGTGAATATGGTAGCTTCCAGATTATACTGCTGTGATAAGAACAAGTATTTTCTTCATACTCCGAAGTATAACAGTTGAAAGGCAGGACTAAAGGATGTATATTATTATTACCTGCAGTCCACATGTCCTCAGCATAACTGAAGGTAATGAGGGTGTAGAAAGAGGACACAACTGTTGTGGTTCACAATGCCCAGAACCTCTATAAGTTACTTCTACCATTCTCAAGGTTCAGTACGACAATGGGCTGCTCTGACTACTCATGTTTCCCCAAAAGATGAATTCAGAATCGAACTACAAACTGTCTTGTCTTCTCTGCTTTCTCAAAGAACAGTATGAAAGAAGCTGTTGGGTGCATAGTGTGAGCTAATGACATGTCCCAGAGTTGAGCTGCTGTATCACAAATAGAAATATTATCACCACAATTCACAGTCACAGCAGAGAGGCCGAAGAAAGTTGATGGCTTGTTCCCTCAAGTACATGGCTCGTTCACACAAGAATGTTAGCAGTGCAGTACAGCACTGAATTTTCCACAAATATTTACCAAGTAGTCACTATGGGATTCTGAGGAAGAAACAAATACTTTTCCTCCAGCACTCCTCTCCCTTTGTAAATCTTTAAAGTTCTTTTTATTAATTTTTAAATACAAAATAACCACAATAAAAATCTACTATCTTTGATGGTGCTGAAGTGATTAACTTGGCCTTGTTTTACATGGGTTTTTTTGCAGCATCCGTTGAGCTTATGCATAAATATGCATAAGCTAAACTGCAGCAGGTAGCCTGGAACAATTAGTCATTGCAAGTTTCTCATGGATTCCAGTGGTCTTCATCTACAGAGCAGACACAGTTGAGTGCAAAGCCGTATAGCCACTATGCTATTGAGGAATGTATAAGACCTTACCAAGAAATTGCTACTCTTCTTCCTGCCCTTCTAGAAAAATATTCTTTCTCCCTTCTAGAGACGGGAAGAGAAGGGACCCTCATGTTAATTGCCTTGGATTAACATTGTGAGGCAATTAAAAATGTGATATTTGAGCTGTATTAAACACTGCATAACATCTAGCCTTTGCAGTCCCAGGGTTTAACTAGAAATTATAAAGAAGGTAAACTTATTTGTCTATTTTCAGAACTAAAGTGCAACAGAAAAACAGCACAAAATAAGAAGGGACTTAAAACACAGAAGCACAAAGGTTTACAACTCTTCTGTAAGAGTATACTGTTCACTTAATTTTGAAGTCATTTATTGCCCTAGCAACATGAAATAAAACATAAAATAAAAAAGTAACTTAAAAAATCTGGAGAAGTGCTGAATGGCCAGGTTACATACGTTACAGGTTTAAAGTATTTTTTTCCATTTATATCATCCATTTAATGAGTCTTGAAGTGGGCTTACTGTATTTTCAAACAATTTTAAGCTTGGGTGAAATGAAAACTTGAATAAAAAAAGAAATTTTACTTTGAATTCTGAGCTTATACAGATGCTTTTTTTCTTTGTTTAATCTTTTATTCACTTATTATAAGATAAATTAATGTGATTAACATAAAATAAATGTATTTCTGAAATAAAACAGGAATAAAGGTTTATGATTGGCAGAAGAAGGATGAGGCAGCAGTGGGAGAACAGCTGTTTTCTCTGTGTATTTTTCTTTTATGATGTCTGTTACCTTAAGATGTCACTTTCTGTTTCATCATTGGGTATGGGTTGTCACAAAAGCTTTATGTAACCAAAACTTGCAATGAATCTGCACCGTATGCGTGCCCTCTCTTCATGCACAGCCATGGTACCAAAGGTGACACCTCACTGCTTCTTGGCTCTGAAGAGAGACCTCTGTCTTCCAAATGTCTCTGGACATCGGTGGGGTATATCCACATGCTTTCAACCTGTATTGGGCAAATTATTTTAGGAAGGGATAATTCCTTCCTCTTCCTCATGGCTGAGCAGAAAGGACACAGGATGCCCTTGTTTATGTTAAAAGTGCCAGTATAGAAAGGGGGATTTTTGTTATCCTTTTAAAAGAGAGATTGATTACATTTTGCATAACAGATGGTCTTTTGGTATGGAACTACCTGTTGAACTGAATGCAACTGAACACAGAGCTAAGGAACATAAATACTCTAATATTTTAAAGAACAAGACTTATTTTTTCCCCTTTTTTTTTTAAATCTCACTGGGATTGGACTACCTTAGTGCAGAAATATATCTTCATGCATGTAACTATGTTTCTGAATAGCAAATTGCACACTAATTGCATCTGCTTTCATTTTGAATATATTAAACCAGCTATTTAAAAACCAACAAACAGGTTTTAAGGAATCCTCTCTACCGTTCCAGAAGCACAAGTTGCATTCCTGGCTTGTTTCCTTAGCCAGTCTCTGAGGGAAGACAGCAGGCTGTGCCCATATGCTTCTCCTGCCATAGATGGTTAGATGGACTCAGAGACACTGTTTCAGTGACTTATCTGGAACATACCTGAATTAATTTGGTCATATTTCTCCCATAACTTCAGGAACAGTGACAGGATCTTTCTGAGGTGTTGCAGTTAAAACTATCCAAATGACCACAGCAGTTTGCATTTCCCATTGACCAATTCTTCATGATAGGTGCCTATTAAGGGCAGATACAGTCTGGTTTTCTTCCTGAAGAAAGAAAAAAATGTATATATTTGCATTCAGGAAAGGAATAGAGAGCTGAAGAAGAAGACAGAGATTTTTTTGTTTCATCAGCTTTAGACTGTCTTCCAATCTGTCTGCCAATCAGTGCAGGCTGGTGTGACTTGCCTCTGTTATAGACTAGCAACAAGGAGGCAATTACATCTCAGAGACTTGTACCTGGAGGCACGTATCTCTCAGGGTTGTTCATCATATACACTATTCCTTGCTCAGAGCTGTGCTTACAGGCACAATTTAGCTCACGGGTATTCGTCTACTGGGTTGTCTAGTCCTCTCTTAAGCCAACAGAAGAGGGCTCCCTTTCATGTACTCCAAAGTGCTTAGTCCATTTCCTTTTTGAACTTGACAGCGTAAATTACATTCTCAATTTTGCACACAATTCTGGTCATAGTAATGAACATTTCACTTTTCAGTCAGTCCTCATTTGGATGCAATCTCTGCTCTCAAGATGTGCATGGCTGATCTTGATTAAGATACTCTTTTTTTACATACATAATCCTTTGAAGTTCCATGCATATGGGGAAAGAATAATATTGGAGTGGAGATCTGCCTTGCAGATCTGAGAGGAAAATTCTAACCTTTTGTTTAGGATCATCTTTTTCGAACATGACATAAGCAATTCAGTAGCCTACATTGTATCTTCTACAATAAGGGACAAAATTTTCAGTCACTCTTGTGAGATGGGCCAGATTCTTTCATGCCTAGACTGCCTGAACCCTACTAACTTGATTCAAAATAACTGTTTATAAAGTAAATTATTTTATAAAAACAATGTGAGCCAGCACACTGACTTACTCAGATTATGCATTCGTGTACAAAAAGATTGATCTGATACATATAAGAGTTGATCTCAGTGTATGTATACATGTGTGAGAGAGGGACAGAAACAAAGAGGAGCCTGCTGAAGCTGTAAAACATGTGGGACAGATATTTAAACCATTAAGAAATTCTGAACTCTGCTGAGTAAGTCTTTCTGTTTGGCCTGGGAATTTTGTGAACCCATTTAGCCAGGGTGGATTGGCTGCAAAAGGGTATTAAAAATGCAAGATACAAATATCTTCCACAATAATAGTCATCAAAGAAGTTGCCTCCATGTGCCTATCAGAATGAGCATTTCAGCATAGTTGTACCCAGAAACTCTTCAAAGAAATCATAGAAAAATCATATGTGCTATCACACTTTCTAGAATGTACTGAAAACAGATACAGGATTATTAGCAATTTTTAAAATCGTTAACCACACTTAATAATAACCTATTCCCTATTGCCAATATTTAATATAGAAAAAGACAATCTTGGTTTTGTGATTCTAATACTTAAATAGTGAACTAAAGTATGCTTAGAGTCCATCCAATTAAACATTATAATATTGTAGCAGTGTGCAATGTCACAGCAGAAATGTCACTGTTGTGGACTTCTGATGGCATTCAAGAAATATTACAAATTACTGTGCCTCTTTCTAAATAATAAAAACACAGTCTCTTTTAAATGGAAGGCTTTTGAAATCTAAAGGACAATACTAGCACACTGTCCTTCTCATGAGAACAGTATGAGCTTTCTGTCATCTATGAAATAAATCCTAATATTAACGCAAGGACAGCTTTGAGAGCTGTAGAAGTTGTTAATCCTGCTCCAGGAACTCAACACACAACATTTTCTTCTCAATCTGGACACAAGACTGGTTACTGCTCTTTCTCTCTAGGCTCTGACTAGAGGGGAGAGGAGCTCCAGTGATCCAGTCCCTTTGCCTCTGGTGCTCCAAGGCACAGATCTCCATCCAAATAGGATGTCCCTTACCACAGTGTTTTTTATCAAGTATATAGTCTATTATAACCAGCACTTTCTGATCTCTAGGCAACTTCAGAGAAATGTCAGTAACTGCTACCTCCTTCACCATAGAAAAAATATTATTGAGTAATTAAATCAGTAAAATGAAAACAGCAAAACATTTGGCTCAACAACTTAAAAAAAAAAACACATAAATTTTCAGTTTCTTTAAACATAGCCATTTTTATAATCAATATGTAGGAGAGAGCCATTTTGTATCTTACACAGAAGGTCACAGCCTCACCAGTACACAAAGATAAGGGTCTTTCAGATCTTCAAGTTTCAAACCCTTCATGTCTATCTGTCTATCATCTTAACAGAGCTTCTTCGTATTCAGAAGAAAAAAAAACATTCCACATTCTCATAAAAAATAATTTCTCTGAAAAATCAATTTCAAAATCAAGGGACTCAGATGTCCTGAGACATGTTTCACCACTACTTCCATGAACATAAATACAAAATTATATTCTGCAAGAATTCCAGTAAGCAGAAGTTCATCAATGGGACATTTGGTGTTAGTCCTTTTCCAGAATAGAGTCAGAAACAGTAGTAATGCAAAAGTATAAAAATAAAGCCAGAATATGCAATGGATGTTATGATTGGTTCCATGTGTGGTTCAGTCCTTATATATCTCTGATAAAGCTCTTCTGATACCATATCAATTTTCTTCTGTAAATGGTATATTAAAAAAATAGCTAGGTTATGTGCTGCTTATTTGAAGAAAAAGAATTTTCATGTATCACTTTTCCCTCAATTATGAAAAAAAGCCCCAAATTTTCAAGAACAACTTATGAATCCTATGTTTTTATATGTATGGTTACACTGACTCTTTTTCTCTGCACTTTTTAACTACACTTGAATAAATAAAATAACAGTGACACCATATACATAGGGCTTTATAATGAAATTTGAATGTTTCCAATTCCACTGCTTGTCACTGTTTTACAGCTGAAATCACTGGAATAAACTCACTGTTTTCCACCTATTAGCAAAATCCCTTCAGCAACCTCACTTCATACAGACCTCAAAAATAGTTTCTGTACATATTCTGAGATATAAATCTATAGGTACAGAAGGAAAAATGCTGGGGTTATTTCACAATCTTGAATGCTAATGACCACTACAATTAAAATCCTGCACACAACACATTATGCATGTGCCCTCCACAAACAGACACAAGACTTATTTGTGAATCATAGTCACCAGTTTCATAGCAAGCCAATATGCAAATAAAGTAAAATGCATTATTTATCTTATGTTTGCCAAGCCAGGTAGGGATGTGTAATTTACAGTATGAAATCCCAGATATGGATGCTTTTAACTGTCATTCACAATTACATTAGATCATTCCCCTCATTTAAGTAGCCAGAAATATTTTGTTTTTCATATGAAAAAATGACGAAAATATATTTATTCTTTTTTTCTCTCTGTGTAACACTAAAGTAGTGCAATAATAATGTTTCTTAAGAATCTTTAAATTTAAAGGTGACCATTTTATTAAATATCTGTTTTGTATTAGTATATTAAGAATATTCCTCTGTCATTATTCTTCATTAAAAGCTTTCCTGTACTTCCTCTCTGAGATGGAGAGAGTCAGAAAGCAGCTGATGGATTCTTTATGCTGTCCATTTGCTCTGTGCACTAAATTCCACAGAAAAAAGGTACTTTAATTGTCCATTTTCAGTAGGTTTTATTGACTTAGGTATGATTCTTTGGGAGCACTTAGAGACAATGGGAAAACTACTGTGCTCTGGGGTGATTATTTACATGCTTTTTTTTTTCTTTTCTCAGCAAAGTGACCATGAAATGACACTTTTGATCCCTGCATGTGTGTTTGATGTCTGCTACCAAGGTGAACAAAAGCTTCTCCTCTGAGGATCTAGTCCACAAAGCAGACTTTGCTTACAAAAAAGAAACAAAAATCTCCTCAATTTGGACTTCACAGAAGAGTGTGATTATTTTAAAGACCGGACTAACTATGTCATTTTCAATGATCTCAGAGAGTTTCCCAGAAAAACTCAGCTGAAAGAATATTCTATTCTGTGATTTCCAGTTGTTGTTTGGTGTCGTCTTATGCTGTTGGGTTTTCCCCCTACAGTAAACTGTACCACATACAGGACACTTAGGTATGGTAGCACAACAGACTGTCTGCTGTATTAAACTCATTAGCTTAATCTTTTTATTTATTTATTTGTCTTTGTGGGTTTCTGGGGAAGATTACAAAATGAGACTTTTAGGCTTGCACAGCTCAGTAACTGGGTTCATAGCTCTAATACCAACTACATAAAGCCTGCTCATGAAGAAGAAAAAAAGATCAAGCAAATGTCCCTTTTTTTTTGTATTGAATTTTGCAAATCAGAACATGCGATGTCCTTACAAAACACCGCATTATCCAAACCCACTTAATTTTAAACATTTATCCTTCTGTGCTGCAACCAAAGTGGCCATTAAGAAAAAGAAGGTTCTTCTTAAAAATGACCAGATAATTGGTTTGACTTTTCTTGTCTGACCACTGTACAGGCCTTCATGTAGACAAGCAATTAAGCACATGTGGACAAGCAGTTAAGCACATATTTATTTTCAGCAAGGTAACCCTCCAGTAATCCTTTCATATGGACTGCTCACCCGCTTTCCGTAAATAACTCCTCAAATGTTTAAAATTAAGGTTTCAAAGGGATATGTTACATTTTAAAAAAACACTTTAGAAAAACCTGTACAATTATTTTTGTGTTTCTAATTATTTCTCTTTAATTTAATTCTTTTTTTTTTTTTTTTTTTAATGCCAGTTGCTTCCTTTTAGCCCTGCTCTTTTGAGTGGCTCTGCTTTGTGACTTGGAGCACTGCTGATTAGAAGAGCAGGAAGGAGGTAAATGTGGAAAATGAAATTGCTTGACACAACAGGATGAATTAATTCAGGTGAATTTAAGTACTGACCTTCAATTTCAACTCATTCAACAGAAATGTGCATTTTATAATTTCTTATTGGAAGAACCAGGCAGAGAAGAATGGTGCCATCCATTAGAGTAAGAAATCACAATTTTATTCTTCTCTACCTCCCCAAAACGTCAAATGATTTTGGTTGTTCCTTGGAGCTCTGAATAGAATCTGGACTGCTCGGTCTCAGCTTCTCTCAAATCAAACTTACTTATTAATTGCTTTTGAAAACCCAGATCAGATATTTTTTCCACTTTTTTTTATTATTGCTTTTGTGACAAAAATCCTTTTTCGAGACAGGCAGATTTTCATACACTAAAAGCAAAAAGGTTAGGAGTTCAGTTTATTTCTTTTAATTTTTGATGTTTTATAAAGGAGTGCCACTAAAGAGGAAAGGAAAAATTCTCTGTTATTACTTTCTGATTGACTTTTTTTTTGCAAGGCTCTGTTCATTGAAACTTGCAAAAACATGAGCTCCCTAAAACAGCTATATAAGTTAAAAAAACATTTGGAAACCCTGTAATTGGAAGTGTCTGCAGGTTTCAGAATATGCTGCTCAGCTATCATTGAGGTTTGCTGCTTTCATTGTACTTTAATCTGCCAGCTGTATCTGATCCAAAAGTGCAGAAACAGACTTGTTTCAACTCAGCCATTGTGTAGTGTTTGTGATGTGAGCATAATGAATTCTGAATGCAAATATGTGCTGTAAAGTGAAATACTGAAAACCTGTATGACAAGCAGTAGAGCTGCATAACACAAAATATGGTTTTATAGCATAAATATTCACTTGTGTCAAATATATAGGAGCTGTTCAAAACAGAGCATTCTAATTACGCAGTTTGTTGTTCACTCAGTCTCAGCTGTTTGGACTCCTTCCTTTGAGGTGTTTGACCTTAGCTGCAAGAACAAAACAGAAAAAGTAAATATCTGGCTTGTAACAGTTACCCCTCAATTCTCCAACAGCAGAATATTTTCCACTTCATTTTGATATATTTAGCTCCCTGAAATAATTTGGAGACAACTGGGAAACTTTCTTGTGTTTTTTTTTCTTAATCTGAAAGAAGTGAAAATGCCACTCCCTGAAAATGAAAAGGGGTTTCATATCTGAAGGAACATGAACAACATTTATCCCAGGCTGATTGATAATGTGAGCTAAGCAATGGTAGAGGAAAAGGCAGAATTAGACACATAAGGCTCTTGTTTGTGTGAACACCTTTAGAATTTAACATGCAAGAGACTTCAAACTTTACTAGAGCCTCAAATAACCCTTTCTTCTCTTTTGGGTTGGTGGGCACACTGGGGGTGCAACTGTGGTATGCCTCTGAATTGCTGACTTGCACCCGTTGTGCCTACTGCTTTTTGCAACTTCAGGTCTTGAGCTTCAAATTCATGTGCTGAAGGTATTTTATGATACTTCATTAAAAAAAAAAGGAGCTTAAAACTAAGGGAGAAAAACAAAAAGTTTAGTTGATCTGTTCAACTTAAATCAATTGTACATGCATATGAAAGGAAATAGCAACTCATGAAATCATCTTATTCCACCTGCTCTTTGATTATAAATGGCCTTTTCTTTAGTTTCAGTGTCACAATAACATGTCAATTCATCTGGAGACACATAGTTCTTAAATAGAATGGAAATGGACATCAATATTTGAGAGTTTGACTGAAATGTAACCTGCAGAATATCCCAGAGATAATAGAAAAATCAAAACAAGAAAATAAGACAGCAATGCTGCTCTGCAGAATTTATTGTCAACAGCTTGGAATTTTACCAACAACATTCTTTCAAACACTGTGAGCAGCCTCAACTTCTTATTCCTCTTTGCAATAAACAAACCAAACCAGAAAGAAATGGAAACAAATCTTGCCTGTTTGTTAAGACAGACAGACAGACACACACACACACACACACACACAGAGGCAATTATCTGGAATCAATGACACACAGAAGACACACAGGACCAAATTCTGACAGATTTTTATGTACAGAGATACCTTCAATGTTGTGCTGCTATGTTGCAGGCTGTGACAGTAGCTGCTCCTGCATTTTGTTGAATGCTTCCTGTAGGGCAAGAATATGTCCATTGGAATATACAACTTTTCTGTGTTTCCTGTGGCATTAGCATTGTGGAGCTAAACAGGGGTGGACGAGACACTATGAAAATGATCTTCGCTTTTAAATTTCTAGAAAAAAACCAACGCAAACCCAGCAAAACCCACCACCGTATTACATGCCTAAATATTGGCAAAGTCTACAGTTTTTCAATGTCGTGCCTAATTTTCTGGGTGGTTAACTGCAAATATTCCAAGAACAGAAGTCTACTTTAAATGAATTTGAAAGTGTTGACGTTAAAACACACAAATTCACTTTCTGAGGTATTGATCCAGATACAGGTTCTTAAAAATAGATAAATGACATGTATAATTCAATCTGTAGCTATAACTTACTGGAAAAAAAGGTTTCTTATCCACTAGAATGCAAAAATATCTCATCTTTCATCACACTCTCATAAACACAGAAAAATATATTGGAAATGAAAGAGACTGTGCTATACGTCTCAAAGGTCAGGAAAGCCATCTTTAACCAGTCCTCTAAAGGAGACACTGTGATACATAAACCTTTCTCAGAAAACAATTTATTTCCAAAGAATTTGCCAAATTACAATAATTCTAAGCCCCTGCCCTACCTATTACATAGAGAGCATGGAGTGCTGGAGTAAGACTTAGAAAAGGTACAGACCAACAAATGTTAATTTTGTAGCTAAAACTTCATAATATGATTACATGCTTGGACAATTTTGAGGAGGATTAATATATAGATGTGGAAGATACTCAATCAGTGGGATTGTTGACTATGTTGTCTCAGATGTCTATACCCTCTGCGCCACACTTAGATGATCACAATCACTGAATGAACTTTCCCAATTCAACAATTTCTAAACTATCTGTGAAAGATTCACTCAGTTCTAATTGCAAATGGTAAACTTTCCCTGCCAAAACACATACTTAAGTCTTCAATGCTGTCAGACTGCCTTTTTTCCTGAGAATTAAATTTATTGAAAAATACAATAACTTAAAAAAGAATTGAAATGCCAAGTAAACCTGACATTTAATGTTGCACTTTATGCTCCTCTTCCTCTCTTAAGGGGTTGAAGCTACAGAAAGCATTTAGGCATTGCTCATGTGGATATTCTGTGTACATTCAGGGTTTTACTGTAGGTTAAATCTATTCATGGTAGATAAGGACTGCAGGACAAGGCTCTGGATGTAACAGTTTTTTCCCAGTTCATACAGTAATACGGTGATTTTACACCATCAACTACTCTCCTTTGGAAATGTTCCCTTTTCAGAGGCTACTTTTTACATGCAGAGCTACTATTACATTAGAAGCTCAAATCATCCATTTTCCTAGCAATTGCTTCCCAATTTTATTTTTACTCTTTTGCTTCACAGGCAGCTATTTCTTTTAGGCTTGATTTAACATGTGAGAGTGTGTGAAATCTTATGTTGATACCAACAGGATTTTAGTCAGAGAATGGGACTTGAAATTATATTTATGATGCATGTTTTCTCTACTGTTTCATAATAGTTCCCGGTTACATATTATCTCATTTTCTCTTACAGAATGCTTTTGTGATCATAGGAAGCATTCAGCCACAGTGTTGCTTGTGTCCTCTTTCAGCATAGTTAACACATTCATCTCCTATCAGAACATTTATTAATAACTTTCTCTTTATGTGTTAGTTACTCTCATTTTTAATTTATTTATATACCTGCTGTACTTTGGCATCATCATAGTTAAAATTTTTTTCATTTTCTCCTCCATAAAATTGAATAGTTTCTGACTTTTTCCCCTTTTCCAGTCCCTGGTGCATTTACAGACAAAGATATCAGCTGTTTCCCAGCAGTAACTACTTGTGTTTTGTACTTTTCCATTCATTTTCTCTACAGATACTTACTATATTTATTGTTATGCCTGCTTACACCCATGCAAATCTTTACAAGCCTTTACATTTCACACATTTTTAATTTACTTTTTTATTTCAGATAATTTTAACATCTTAGTATAATTAGCATCTACATATTTTACATGGTTTCTTAGACAGCTGATTTGCATTACCAGTACTTTTCACCTTATTGCCTCTTTATTATGATAGTCATAGAAGTTATACTTGTATTTCCTTCTAGCACATCCACTGGTTTCCCTCCACTGGTCTGTGTACTTTCTATTCCCCTTTTTTGTGTGAAGAAAAGTAGTTATTGCAGTTGGAGTCCTGTTCTAGAAATGAGTACAGGTTATTGGAACAGAATTGCTTCTAATTTGTTTTAAGTAGAATATCTGCTCCTGCTGCTAGCCCCCTCTTTATCATCTCCAACTGATCAAGTATATTCTGAGTTTTTCACAGAATTGGTGATGATGATAGTCAATATTTTCAATGGTATAATGGAGGTTGGACTCTAGCCTTAAATCTTAATAGTACATTATGTTTTCATCTCCAACATTCAGTGCATTTTGCCCAAGACATCACCTGTCTTCTTTTCTCTTGTTGCATTCTATTTCTTTTACATCTGCATTATACTTCACTGAGCATATGTCTATAGATGTTCATTATTTGTAAGACTTTCAGCTTTAAAATTTTTTCTCTCCTGTGTCCTGTGCCTAATGAAAGCAAATGATTGTTGAAACTTGCTATCAAGATGTACAGGCCATAGTTTTCAAGTGCTTCTTTACAAACTTCACAGCACTGCCCATGGCTATTTTTCAGAATCTTAATTTTGTAAATGTTTTAGTCAGACCTGTGTGTTACATTATGCTGAGCACAAGAATCTTACTGCAGTCAACCATATCTTAACCATTGCCCAGAAAATTCCCTGTGATTCCAACATTTTATCCAGAAGAAAAAGCTGAGTCAGAAAATAAAAAACAGTATCTTATTTGTTTACAAAACAAATGCCAAGCAGTTATACTTGTGCTACTGGTCTCAAACAGAAAAGCCTATGTTTAACTTGTGTGTAGGAACACAGACATGGGAGAGTGTTAGACGGCAACACAAAGGACATCGAAAAATAATCCTTGCATCAGTTGGCCCAGATACTCCTGTAGGATAAAGAAGAATGAACAATAAAAGTCTGAATTATCCACAAGAATGGAATGGGAATATGTGTCTCGGTGTGTGGAATACAGAAGAGGTAAAGGTGAATTGTGGAACAATATTTCCATTGGGGGGTTCTAGTGAAGACGTGAACAGCACAAGTGAAAATGTAACTCCTAATATGCTTACTTTTTTTTGGTCTTGCATAATTCATGGCTCCAGCAACATCCATGCTGCAGGACATTTGCATTTTCTTCTGTTTGACTAGAGTACAGGACAAATACATGCAAATCAATGTTCTTTTTGGTTCGTTCCTGCTCTCTTGCTCTTCATTTGTCATGAAGTCAAATAGCTTGACTTTTTGACAGCTGACATCATTATATTCTTATGGGCATAAGTCAACTGATATTATACCTGACTTTCACTATCTTTCAGCTAAGATTGTTTCTAGAATAAAGAAATACATGACAGTAGATTCTTATCTTTTCCACAAATTAATTAATTCCTATATTATTCAGGTACTCTGTGATGTCATTCCTGTAAATGCCAATATTTCCTCATGTTGTTTGTGCCGATTCTTGTATTTTGGTAAAGGTTTGGTTGTTTCCCAATTGTTTTTACAAAGTTTGCCTGGAGATGGTTTGCAAATACATCTTGTAAGTCTTGCCAAGACATCTCTGTCAGAAGGTCCAAAGCTGTATCTACAAATCCTTTTATAGCTAAAGGCATCTTTGAGGAGCCTCTGGGTCTGCTGAAGTGAAGCAGTTTTTTGGTAGTTGCACCTTTTTGTCCATATGATGTGTTCATAGGACCATTCCCAGATCTTAGCTTGACACTGCGCAGAGATGTGGTGGTGGGCAAGTGTTCAGTTCTGGGAACTTGGAAACCTTCCTGTATCTCCCAATAGAGGAATAAGCCCTTTTTGTTAAGAGGGGTAACCCTCTTAGCCCCACTGTTATGCAATTAAAAGGTCCAATTCCATTCTTTCCTGGATTTATCCTTCCAGGATACACTGAGGTGCTGTCAATATCTATGTCATGTAAAGATTTGCTGAGTCAGAGAGAGAAAACAATTGTGATTAGGATGTTATAGGGTGTATCTGAGATGATATAAATCCTCAGGTGTCTTACTCCAAGGAATGTCTTATGTAATCATAGGAAATAGTCAATCAAAAACTTATAAAACATTTGGGAAAAAAACAGAACATCTTGCATTGCAATACAGATTCAGATTCTTTCTTCTGTTGAGATACTTATTTTTAAATTAAATTCAGTTTGGATGAAATTGATTCTTTCTCCTCTAGTTTTCAGTTTCGTAGCTCAAACACAAAATCAGTTATTCACAGTGATTTAGTTGGGAATCATTAACCAAGAATAAGATACCTCAGACTTGACTGACTCTGCCACTGTACTCTAGTCCATCTTGACCTTTGCAACTCAGTGTAATCTCTCTTGTACTAATTTTCTTCCTCCATTCCCTTCTGTCATCCTTTTCCCTTGAGCCTGTCTCACTTTACTTCTCCTATTTCTTTATATAGCCTATACAAAAAATTCTCCAGCATTCATATCACCATAGTATCTCAGTATCTTCTCCCTTCCAGCCTGTGCAACTGATTTTTTTCTTAATCTTTTTTCTCTCTTTTTTTGCTCACTCAAGTTTCCTTTTCCTCTCCTTCTCGTTCTTCCCCTTCTTTATCTCTTATTTATTTTCCCTCCCCTGCTGCTTTTCATCCTCTCTGGTTACCCACTTTCACTTTCTCATCACTCTTATCGTTCTACTGATTTCTACCTTTCTTCATCCCACTCCTGTTTTTTTTCAGTTGCTTTCTCTGATGCCTCCTGGTGTGCCCTGTATCCCCTCTGCTTTAAATTCTTTTCCTCTGCTGTCTACTTTCCAGACTGTTAAATAGTGATCCTAAACCCCTGCAGCCTTTATAAATAGAACACTTTTAAACACAGTTTCTTTTTGTATTCTGTATTACATAGAACTGTCTTCTCAACATCAGTGCTTTGAGGGAGATGAAGCAAGAAAACATGCTCACTGCAGCAACCAAATATAGAGCAAACTTGCATACTCAAAGAATTACCCCAAATCCCTTTTTACTTTTTTACCTCTCAGAAAACAATTGCTCATGGTCATTAGAATTAAAAAAGAAAACAATGGCACTTTTTTTTTCATTCCCAAATGAAATTTTGGTGCCATAGACAAAAAAATTTATTGGAAACCAAGCATTTTCTTTCTTTTATTAACACAGACAAAAGCCAAAAAAATTGTTCTTGTTGGGACTGATATGAACAATTACATGTGGAGACGGATCTGTTCACTCCAGGTCATTCCAATACAGGCATTGATTGTCCAAGTCATCATAAAATAATGCTATTCATTACTATTCCTAATCTTTAACAGAGATTATATGGCAATGGCTGGATGTAAATATATACTACTAGCAATATAAACAGAGTGCAAACAACACAATACCATACTCAAGTACTGCTCAGCAACACATGGAGAGTCAGCAAAATAGGACGTTGAACTTGTAATACTGAGCAAGTAACCTTTCAGAACTGGAACATGCAAAGGTATACAGTGCCCACTTCATCTCTCTCTCCTGCCCCTCCCTGCAACATTTTCTGTTCCCTGATTTATCCATTAAAAGTTTTTTTTTTTTTTTAGGTTTTAATGTGAGCAAAGAGTTCACCCTTACTCTCTGGGGCTCTGATGTAATTTACTCTGTGTGATATTACATTGCTTAGACAACATAAAGTGTATCTTCAGTCAGAGCAAATACTTTTGTCAAAATCCTAAATCTGCACATTTCTGAGAGTTTCTACGGTAAGAATTACAGTGATTTGGAGAACAGGATTTTCATGTAGCCTTCCTTGATGCCCAATAGGCACCCATCAGTAAAGTTTTAAAGAAACGATAGGTTTCACTTACAAAAAGAAATATTCATAATACCCCAACCAGATCCTTGCAGCAATGTAGCATTGCTGCTGAGTAACATGAACTACTTTCAGATAGCTCTGGCCATCCCCATGACAATCTGCCTCTTAAGGGAGTGGAGTTCTGCACTTATTCTTTGTTTCCACTAGGGGTGACCATTCTCCTCACAAGAAATGCATAGTAGTCCTACATGGCATTCAAGCTCCAGATAGACAATCTGAAAATCTGAAAGCCAGCGTAACCTTACTGTGGAACAGTAAAAAAAGTGAAAACAACAAAATTTCTCCACTAGTCTTGGTCACTGAGCACTAAACTTAAGGTTTATTTTTAAATAGGGTTTAAAGTTATTGGAATATAAAGCTATTAGGTATGAGAAATGGTTAGGGTGTGTTTGGCTGGGGTATTTTTTGAGGATATTGACCACACACATTCTTTAAGAAAAACAGCTTTATCTTACTGTCTCCATATTAATTCTGATCCATGCATATCAGCAGAGTGCAATGATCTTTTTGTGTGTGTTTAGTAATCATAGACAATATATACTTTAGAAATTGAGCTATCTTTTCTGAGGTATCCCCAGAAATTTGGGATCTTGCCTGAACCTGAAACAACAATCATTCACTTCCTAAACCTGTGGTTGACTTAGCTTCCCAAATTAAGTCTCCATTTGGGCTGACTGCTCCACAGGAGGCTCTGTCTGGGAAGCAGATATCTATGGGTTGTGTTGGGTGCTGTTGCATGACTAATGTAGACAGATAAGCACCAAACATGGTGGTATCAATGGCCTTTTGCATGGATTTGTGGCAAGGAGGCTTATCCATGGCATAGGAGACTTGAGTTATAGAACAATTTTGAGGCTCTGTATCTTTAACTGATATCTGTACTAAGTTATGCTAAAAAGGGGGTTCTCTTCCTGTTATTATCATCACTCTTTTTCCTCTGGACGCAAACTGGACTGGATTAATCTGATTAACAGAGGCTTCTCTCTTTCTCCTCCACTGTTTAAACTTCTCTTTGTTCCCTGTCCGCCTCAGAATGAGGAGCAAGATTTCCTTTGCTCAACAGCTGCTCCATCTTCCTAGTTATTATGGATAAGATGAGACCATAGCTGGCTCCAGCATTATCTGTCTTGAAAAGAGACAGCCCTCTTCTACTGTGAATTTTCTTTCAGGAGAGATCCAGGTAGAATAAATCCTAAGGGGAGAAAGGCATCTAATTATATCTATCATATTTCTTTACCTCCAAGAGATCCCTATACCTTCAAAAGAGAGAAGTGGTCTTTAAAAGATTGTTTCAGGATCATTTTCTGTTTGTCTGCATTTCTGACAACTTCTTGGATGATTGAGGTCAACAACTTCTCTCTCTCCTACTGCATGAACAGACAAACTTTAGTTTAAGAAATGTATCCTATTT
The DNA here is from genome assembly GCF_000687285.1 of Phaethon lepturus. Lineage (NCBI taxonomy): Eukaryota > Metazoa > Chordata > Aves > Phaethontiformes > Phaethontidae > Phaethon > Phaethon lepturus. Next base: position 22,621 of record NW_010524267.1, on the reverse strand, counting down.
TTTCTGTTGTCCTACATATAAAAAAATCTCGATTTGGGGCAGAGGGGGGGAGGTCTTACCATAACAGTTTCAGAGCATTCAATGGTCTTATGCTTAAGGCATCAGGACATCTGGATTCTGTCCTAGTTTATCAGAATCAATACCAATTGATCAATACTGATTCTTAGTGGATTAACAAAGTAACAAATAGAACCATCTCTCTTAAAGCCTTTTATATAACTGATAAAAGGACTATTTAGTACAAAGATACATGTTCTTGCATTTGTTTTGAAGAATCGTGACATCTGACTTAAACTACTCAGACCTGTAAGCTTAAGTGGAAAGAAAATATATGTCCAAATCTAGAAGACAAACCAGGGTTTACCTTTCCTTTTTTTACAGTTATAGATCATAACACTCAATACTTGGTGATATAAGAGCCAGTGAAAAAGATACACATACTAAGTAGCTCTCTCTCAGAAATAAGAATAACCATGATTTTATAGGCAACTTAATTAGTTCATAATCATGATTAGATTATAGAAAAAGTACAGGTATCTCTCAGTGAGATCTATCAAAGATTTGGCTGTCATAAAATTATTAAAGGACTTGTTCCCTCTTAATTAAACTAAATGAAGACTATATCCCATTACCAATAACAATAAATTATTGAAATACTGTATCTTTTATGTTACAAATATTATTGCCATTTTAATTTCATACTGACATTAATAAAATACAAAAAAGAACACTTAAGACTTGGAGTTAATGTGTTTTTTTTTCCCAGCTTTTGAGTTTCTGCACATTTTATATCTATATCAAGGTCATCGGCTCTCAGATACTGTAGCTAAAAATTGATTTCTGAATAGTCTCCTGCTGTGTTTGATGTCATTTTCTATCATTATGAAAGACAAGAAACTCCAGAAAGAAGGTAGAAATTCTTTTTTCACAATATTATTTCCTTTGTATGTCCTCTTGTTGCCATTTTTTAACTTGCAGATTCATTTATCTGATGATCTACCAGAAGAAAAGTTAATCATTCTTGAGTTTAATGTTCATTTCTAGAAACCTAACACACATATATCTGACAATGTCTTTTCAAATTAGTAGCTTTATGTACTGAGCAAGAAAATTTTCAAATATCTTTTTGAGTCTTTGCTTTTTTCATTTTATTGTATTGCTTTGGTGAAATTATATGTTTATGGTTTGAGGTTTTTTGTCTCTTTCAAAGAAAAGACAAAAAAAATCTCTGTAGTAAAAAGAGCTTGATCCACAAAGACCTATGAAAGGAACATTTGAATTTTAGTTGGTCAGGAAAAAAATGCCTGAAGTAAAGATTTTTAAAGGAGTGTTAATTTTATGCTTAAAAAGAATAAGTCAAAAGCTCATACAGACACTGCCTTTCATCTTTCGTCCTCTTCCTTCTGCAGGAAATGTAAAATTGCTACATCTCTTTCAAGACATTAATTGTTGTAGCACCTTGCTACCAATAAACTTGCACATAATCTCCTACAGAGAGATGCAATCAGCTCTAAAGTCAGAACATGGAACAAGCCTAGTTTAAGTCAACATTTGGAAACTGTTTATTTCACAAGTTATTTTTGTTGCTAATTAAACAAGTTCACCTAAACCCAAAAGCTGTGTCTAGAATATTAGAAGTGTGCTAGTGAGTCCTGGGGAAGGACAACAACATTAAAATAGCCACATGACAAGAAGTAAATATAAGATAAAAAAGGACATATTAAGGACTTGAAGGAGCTAAAAGAATTAAGTCATGGAAGAGTCTTTAAAATCATGCTAGGGAGCCATAGAAGAGAGGAAAACAATCTGAATTTTGCAAGAAAACTGACAGGCTAAGATAAACAACAGTCTTCTAATATTCCTGAATAAGTATACATTAACTCTGGAGCACGCTAAGACTTGCATCATCCAAGAAATTTGTTAAGAATATTCTAAGCATATCTATCTTTCTTTTTTCTCTATCAATTAATAGCTGGTTTCAACTTTTTTCTCCAACTGAGGTGCTTCAGAAATGAGTTATGCTGTGACTCAGCCACCTGACAGATACTGTTTTCTACGGCTGTCTTTGGGACATGCAGCAGTGCAAATATTTCAGTGTGCGTTTCAGAAGGTGAAGTATCTTGAATATATACACTTGCAATATCATACGTTGTAAAAATCTCTTTTCTGTGCACCAGCAATCATGGGGATGGGTGATGGGAGTGGGGGAGGGAGGAATGGTAGTGAAGAAAAAGTACAGAAATAAAGGAAGGAAAGGTGGAGGGGAGCACTACAATTTACCAGAACTGTGTTTTAAAATCTTGTTATTGTCTAGGAAGGAGAGTTACAATGATATTTCTCTGCAGAGAGAATAATGAGAAGTGAAGATAAAATTTTTGTATTAGATTATATTTACCAGTGATTTTTTTCTCCATAATATTGACCGATCACTGGAAAGTGAACCACTATTCTTAAAATCTGAAACAGCATTCATGATTAAAAAGAACAGGCAATAACAAAAATGTTACATCTTGAGATAATTCACTAGATAATGGACGTCCTGACTCTGCATGCAAATACAGGGATTCATTTGATCTGTACAGATACAGGACAATACTAGAACAAGAATGAATAATCTTACTAATAAGAATTATAAAAGATTGGAAAGGGTGAGCATTTCCGGCCCCCCAGTATTATATGGATGTAGAATCACGTTGAAAGAATTCAAACAAAAACTGCAGAATATGAAGAATGGGAAACAGAACAAGTGAAAAACATGAGGATTGTAAGAAACTTCACTCAATAATTTGGGCAATCATTCAGTATTTATTTTTTAACTTCACCAAGCCAGTTGGGATCTGATAGGACTTGACAGGTTATGCCTGAAAATGTTTGAGATGGGTTTTTCATTACATTTAGACAAAGCATGAGCTTTATTGCAGTCAGAATGCAATGACACAAGTGATGAGATGAAGCTATATACAATCATCTGTAGTGGCAGTGTGTATACAATTACATATTCAACATGCTGACAGGTACATAAGCGACTGGAGTTATGAAGATGGTGTGTTTTTGATTATTTTTTTTTTTACTTGAGGAATTGCAAAATGTAATAAAATAGATTTTATATAAATTTGCAACCACATTTCCAAAGACCAAAAAGATTTATTACAGGAAAACCCCAGCAGTACTGATGGAAGGGGAAAGCTTGAGCAAGATAAGGGCTTTGTACTTATGTTCAGACTTTGACTTAGTTCATATAGAGTAAATATTTGAAAAAAGATTAGACATGATAAGAATATCTGTGGCAAAGGTACTGAGAAGCAGAAGTGATCTCAAGAACAAAAATTAGGTTGCAAGTGCAATACCTTGGACACCAGCTAGATAAGTTTGTGAGACTTCCAACCTTAGAGAAGAGAAAGACTCAGTGATCAGAAAAACATGAAATGCATTATTTCTGAAAACAAGCATATTAAAAAAAAGGATTAAAAAATTTAATGAGACCTAATCAATATAATTAAGAGAATGAATGAAACTTTCTTTAGAAATGTGTTTGGAAATTAAGGTACCACTCAGAGAAAGTATTCCTTCAAAGATGCATGGAAGGAAGAAAAAGGAAGAGAAGACTAATGACTGCTTGGAGATAAAGGAAGTAGAGAAATTGGTAGGAGTGAGGTTCAGGCAAATTAATTTAACAAGGACAGGAAAATGTTATTTGTGCAATCAAACTGCGTGTATGATTGACTTTCAACTTAGGGACAACTGTATATAATAATAAAAATAATAGAAAACATTCTTCAAAACAGCACTGACAAGGTTGTGATGAAAGTCTCAGTGTCAGTTTCATGGATGTATTTTGTTCTAAAAATGTCCATCTTGCAGCTCTGGTACGTAGAGCTTCTGGGTACCAGTGTCATGATTCTTATAGTTGATGTAAAAAAAGGCAAACTTTCAGTACAAACAACCTAAGATGAGACATCAGAAGCAAACGAAGAGACCTGGGTGGCTTTTTTTGTGTTTGTTTGTTTGTTTAAAACAAACATTACACCAACAGAATCTGATTCTCTTAGGAAGAGTAAAATGTTTATCAGCATGGTAATTTGGGGAAAGTAAGAACAACCCATTCTGAGTTTAAAAATCTTTTCTTGATTTGTAACAGGGATAAAGGCAAGCACGTGCCCAAACTATACATCTGGATTAAGTAGGAACTATCATGTACTAAATCTGTTAAATTTTATAATAATAATAGAAACTCATCACAGAGCATCTTGCTTTATTTCTTTTTCACTAAATAAAATAAGAGAATTTTATTTTTTTACATCCAGCCAAGAAAATTCTGCTTTTTCTACATAAGAGCTTTAATTGTGTGAGAAGAACTGCATTTATGTCACTTCAGTTTTGATTTTGTAGTTTTAAAAACAGTGTGTTAAAAACACCAGCATCATGCAGTCCTTGTATGAGTCACCATTTATAAGTAGTCGCCTTTAGAAGATAACAAAAAACCTCTTCTGTGCTTTTTCACAGCAGACTCAAATAGACTACCATCTCAGGAGAAGAGTACTCTGTCTCCATGACACCTTGAAATATCCAGTTACCATAGTACCCACAATTTTAAAAGATTAGTCATTCCAAACAGATTAGTAGGAGAATGAAGGAACCAATCCAGAATGAATTTAAATGCTACAGTATCCCATTGTTCAAGGTAAAAGCAAGTTTTTACCTGATAGCAAGGGCTTTGTCTAATAGCTTTGTCATTTACTGTTCCCTTTGTAGTATCATGTATGAAAAAAATTGAATTACATGATGAAAAAGATAAGCAGTAAGTTCTCTTCGAGGATATTTATAGGTACAGTTTTTAAAGCACATCAACTCAGAAAACCAAAATAACTCTTCTTTGTTTATCTGTTAGATTCTACCCTAAAAAATATTTCAAAGGATCTGTCTACTCAATCTTTTAGATAGCTATCAGCAAATTGAGTGCATCTCTCAGACAATCACAGAATCACGGAATCATTAAGGTTGGAAAAGACCTTTAAGAACATCACATCCAACCATCAATCCAACACCACCATGCCCACTAAACTGTATCCTGAAGTGCCACGTCTACAAATTTTTTGAACATCTCCAGTGATGGTGACTCCACTACCTCCCTGGGCAGCCTGTTCCAATGCCGCACCATTCTCTCAGTAAAGAAATGTTTCCTAATAGCCAATCTAAACTTCCGCTGGAGCAACTTGAGGCCATTTCCTCCTGTTCTATTGCTAGTTACTTGAGAGAAGAGATCAACAGCACCCTCACCACAACCTCCTTTCAGGCAGCTGTAGAGAGCGATGAGGTTTCCCCTCAGCCTCCTCTTCTCCAGGCTAAATGACCCCAGTTCCCTCAGCTACTCCTTGTAAGACTTGTGCTCCAGAGCTCTCACCAGCTTTGTTGCCCTTCTCTGGACAAGCTCCAGCAACTCCATGGCCTTCTTGTAGTGAGGGGCCCAAAACTGAACACAGCGTTCGAGATGTGGCCTCACCAGTGCCAAGTACAGGGACACGATCACTTCCCTACTCCTGCTGGCCACATATTGCTGATATAGGCCAGTACGCTGTTGGCCTTCTTGGCCAGCTGGGCACACTACTGGCTCCTGTTCAGCCAGCTGTCAACCAGCACCCTCAGGTCCTTTTCTGCCGGGCAGCTCTCCAGCCACTCTTCCCCAAACTTGTAGCGTTGCATGGGGTTGTTGTGACTGAAGTGAAGGCCCCGGCACTTGGCCTTGTTGAACCTTATACAGTTGACCTCAGCCCATCGATCCAGCTTGTCCAGATCCCTCTGCAGAGCCCTCCTACCCTCCAGCAGATCAACACTCCCACCCAACTTGGTGTCATCTGCAAACTTACTGAGGGAGCACTCGATCCCCTCATCCAGATCATCAATAAAGATATTGTACAAGACCGGCCCCAGAACCGAGCCCTGGGGAACACCGCTTGTGACCGGCCGCCAACAGGATTTAACACCATTCACCACAACTCTCTGAGCTTGGCCATCCAGCCAGTTCTTTACCCAGCGAAGAGTACACCTGTCTAAGCCACAAGCCACCAGTTTCTCCAGGAAAATGTTGTGGGAGATGCTGTCAAAGGATTTACTAAAGTCCAGGTAGACAACACCCACAGCCTTTCCCTCATCCTCTAGGTTGGTGATCTGGTCATGGAAGGAGATCAGGTTGGTCAAGCAAGCCCTGCCCTTCATGAATCCATGCTGGCTGGCCATGATACCTTGGTTATCCTGCACATGCCCTGTGAGCACTCTCAAGATGAACCACTCCATAATCTTCCCCGGTACCGAGGTCAGGCTGACAGGCCTGTAGTTCCCAGGATCCTCCTTCTGGCCCTTCTTGTAGATGGCAGTCACATTGGCAAGACTTCAGTCACCTGGGACTTGCTCTGTTAACCAGGACTGCTGATAATCAGACACTATAGATATTTCTGAAGTTTTCTATCCTATTTGGAACTGTCAATTTTCAGGTGCAATAAGAAGTAAATACTTAATTCGTTATTAGCTACTTTATACTCTTTTTACTTCAATCCCCAGAGTAACATCTTGCAAAAGATCAAACTCGATAGAGTTCTCTTTGATAGAGAAGAATATGGGATATCGTTCAGAATGGTGATTTTAAGTTGACAAGTGATAACTTCAGACAACTCCTTGGCAAAATGAAAATAGGATCCTGCAGACTTGGAGACAAAGGGCAATGAATAGGAATGCAGAAAAGAGATAAAGTAAAATATACTGAATGGTTGAAACTGCTAGTGAAAGTAGTGAAGTAGTTGTCTAGCATCCATACTTTAAGAAGCATGTTGAAATATTAAAGTTAGTGAAGAAAAGGCATTGATAGGTAATATACTGCCTTAAATAAAATGTTTATAGTAAAAGCTATTGAAAGATTGATATGTTTAGATTATCAAAGAGAAAGTAAGGAGAAGTCTGAAATGTTTTAAATTAGTATCTGCACAGATACTTCACCAACAATGATTATTTAAAGGAATTCAAAAGATGTTATTTGGTAGAAATTAAACCCAGACAGATTCAAATTTTGTGACACATACATATTTTTTTAAGGAGAAGGCTGGTAATTTTTGCAGCATCTGCCAGGGGAAATAGCAAATTCTTTATCTTTTGATCGCTTCAAATCAACAGGGACATAATTTGTTAGCGTAGTTTTTTGCTCCACAGAAGTTATTGGGCTCATTTTCCATACAGTCTGAAGAATGACACTTTAAAGGTGCTACTAGAGATTTTATTTTTGTTAAAAATTTAAAGATCTTAGTAGATTGTGGTATCTTATCTTGCAGATGGGCATTATTACTGGCCTTGGTCTTACAAAGGCTTACACAAATGCTTTGTTTTACACGTTTTGTAATTAATTGGTCTACTCACAATATTGCAGAGATTAAGAGCTGCTGAAGGATGGTCCCCAGTAATATTTAAGTGAATTGATGACCAATTTACTTGTCTTACTGATAGGAAGGTAAGGCAGGAGTTTTTAGCCTAGAAATCTCCAGAAAAAGATAGGGTTGCAACACAAATTTAGATGTAAATATTTGTTGACCTAAGCTGGTAAAAATGAAATGGAGTCAAGCTTTTGGTTTCTGTCTCTTTTCAGAGGAGCGTAAAATATCTTCAGGTACCACAGAATACCAAATATATCTGATTCCATCTCAGTGATCGGGCACAGGAAAAGTGAATAACAATGTATTTCCAGACCTGTCCTGCAAAAAAAAAGTTTTGTTTTGTTTTACTTTGTTTTGTTTTTAATCTGCCAAAACAACTACCATGTTAGGAGGAAAATTGACTTTGTTACACAACTAAAGATTTCACATAATTCTTAGTGTCTAACTACCCAGCAGTAGTTTTATGTAACCCACACAGCCCTAAATAGTTTCTGTGTAGAAGACAAGAAAATATTTATTTTCCACAGCAACTGAGAGCAGAAAGGGTCATGAGTTACCAGGAACTGTTGGCTACCTCACTGAAGGTTGGGGTGCTAAGCTCTGCAACTAGCTCTTTAACTTCTGGTTGGATAGATTTGCACATTAGCAAAGACAATTTGTACTGGGAAGAGTAAGTATAATTTGATTCTAGTTTAAAGCAAAATAACTGCATATAAGATCATAGTATATCACCCATGCATAAAAACTAAAGAGCTAGTTATGCAGAAAGTTCAATTGCTAGTTTAGAGCTTTTGGATTAACTGAAACTGGGCTTATTACATGCAGAACACTTCTGATCAAGCATGCATAAATGTCTTAGCGTGCTTCTTACACAGGAGAAATATAAAATGTGTGCTTTTTGCTAGAAACTACTCAAAACCTAATTGAAATACTACACAGGAAATAAAACAGCCTTTCTCATTTGCAACTGATGGGTATCAAAAGTACAGACAAGTGACCATAAAATTACTTTAGTTGACCCCAAACTGTCAAATTCATAAGCACAATTGAAATAGAAAATCCTGCTGTGCAATCTAGGCGCAGATTTTGAAATAGGTTAGCCGCCAAGGGTCCATCTGGCTTTTTGGATAAATGAAAGAAATCTATGGGCTTCCTCACCCTTTTGCCAGTTGACAATAGTTCCTAAAGGGATGTTCTCTTGATCTGGAATTGCAGCAACACAGGAGTTCTTAAACCCACAAATCACCTCCTTACAAAAATTCACACCATGACTGCTCTTGCTGGATAAAGCAAGTAGCCAAGTGTGTAGTGCTGGCCTTTCAGGATTTCCTCATATATTGTCTGTTGTCTGTTCAGGGAAGCAAATGTAACACACATGTGCATAGCTGGAGTCAGGAGCTCAAGTATGTTCTCCACTGTATAAGAACCGAACATGTTAATATGCCTTGAAATTATAATAACCTCGTAATTCCTTTTTCTTATATTATGGATTACAAAAAAACCCCATTATTCTGGAAGCCTAAATTAAATAGATTTCAGTCTTTCTTTATGAGGTGTTTTCAAACCTGATGATTTCACAAACTTCAGCAAGTTTGACTGATAGTTACCTGGAAGAAAAGTGAGTGTCTAGCAGTATAAACTGGATGGCAATTAGTGAGGACTGGCAGATGGCAACTGAGCACAGGTCTGGCAGTGGAAAACAGCAGAGCAGAGAGCAGTGCTTACGGTGATGACAGATTGCCTGACTGGAAAAAAGGTTGAGTGCTCTTGTGTTTTTTCCCCAGTGTTTTAATGGTGGACACAGAAGTTTAAATTTAGTTTTACATCATCTTTTGGAGAGATAATCTAAATCAAACACAATATGTACAGTATCTTTAAACATGCTTTTCTGTCACCAGAAAGTAACCCCCTTTCTCATATGACTCTTACGCTTAACAGAAGTCTGCAATTGTACAAGGGAGTACAACCCTACTGTGGGTACTTCTAAAAATAAGCAGCCAATTAAAATACATAAAATAAATTAACACATAAATAATTTTCTAGGAAATTGTGATATTCTTTAAAAGTGTAATTCATTGATAAAAATTATATTTTCTTGACCAGCAGGCCTCATTTGATGACTTATTCCAGATAACCTTAAGTCAGACCTGGACTCCATCTTCCCCAGTTATTTGCGATGTATATACATCCATAAAGTCCATGTACAGACTGAAGAAAGAGACTCCAAGACTTCTCATACTTAGGTCACCTTTGCCCAGTTGATATTACTAACATTACAGTACTTTTCAATGTTTCTCATTTGAATAGGAAAATGTTAGTTACACCGTTAATGATTCTCCTGTTTCTTTTAAAATAAATCGGTTCATACTCTCTTTAATCTTATGCATTCTTGTGTGATGAAAGGTCAACAAGACTTTTGCTGTTTCCAAAACCAAGTGAAAAATAGCAGCAGTTCAGGTAATTCAATAAGTGTTGGACTAAGAGGTCTGTCGGCCATCACATTTGATGCCTCTTTATCAAACAAAATTCAGGGGATATCAGGTGGTCTTCAATGCTTATGTTAAAAAATATTTTTACTTTCCATATACAGGTCCATTTTCACTCTCCAACAAACTGTAATCTAATATTTTTATAGTTTTTCATTTCTCATTTCTATTGAACAACTAATTTACAAAACTTTCCTACCAATTTTCTTGACTAAACAGTAGATACTTCAAAACATAGCTGTTTCTTGAGCATATTTTGCTCTCTCCTTCCTATAATATATGGTTTTACCTGTGATACTGGTAATTTTAGTATCATTTTGATGCTAAAGATCCTTGAATTAGAATACAAATGACTTAGTTGTTTCTCTCTGACTTTCTTAAACACCTTGCCAGCTGGAAACGGACTTTCACTAAGTATATCACCTTTGTAAATGTTACTGTCATCAATATTACAACTCTTTGCTGTCTATTCTGCTTATTTATGTCACTTTAGCCAATGCCGTATCTTTCTTACGTGGACATAACCTTCTCTATAAACTAAAATAAAGTCTGAGTACAGGAAAAGAACCTTAACTATTGATGGGTAGCTACTGCAGTAATGAGTTTACAAATTATAATTTTTAATGACTTGTGCCAGGTTTATATTTTAGAATTAAATTAATTCAAATAAAATGTCTGTAAACTTAAAGCTTAAGAATTTGAAATCTGATTTCTGTTAATAGTTTGTGATATTTGTTCATAATTCACAATTTCTGTTGTAAATCAACTGTGCAAAACTGTTTTAGAAGAAAACAATGAAAAGGTTGTTGAAAGCCATCAGAAAGAAAAAGCTGGTGTTATTTTTCTAGTACTCTCCAGGATGGGAAAAAAAAACCCAAACCAACCCTGAATTATCAAAAAGCTAGGCAAAAAGCCCCTCTTCATAAAACTACTTTTTATGAGCAAATGACAATTGTATGATGTAGAACAAGAGAAGCATGACCTCTCAGTTAGTTTGGTTTGAATTTTTATTCATATGTTATATTTAAACAGCAAGCTACACAAGTAAGACACATTCCTGGCCTACTTGTATGTTTACATCTAAGTGCATGCGAAGTGGTTTTGTAAAGGCACACAAACTGATCCGTTATACCTATAAATTCTGTAGACATCTAGTATTTCATGTAGATGTGACCTTTGACCTTAATTTTTTCTGTGTTAGCAAATCCTATGTTTTAAAGAAAAGCTTGAAGACATTCAAACAATTTATGTTTGAAAGAAGAAATATACTTAAGTCAATGTTGGCTTACGGACTGCATCATGTCTTTGACAGCTGTCATCCCTGAAAAATAAATAGTTATGTTGCCAAATAGTTTCTGTTTAATGTACCTGTACATAACATTGTGCACATGGGAATCTCTGTATATCAGCTTTTTCTTGGATTTTCTCCCAGAAGAAAGACATTATACACTTACATTGCTCTTGAAACCATATGCCTAAAGTTGAATGTTTCACCTTAATTAGAAACAGAAAATAACAGGATGACGAAACACAACCCTAATATAATTATAATCTAGTACTACAGGTTGTATATATAGTACAATAGATTTTCACCCAGAATTTTACTAAAATGTTGCTGATCATCTTTATAACAAAATAACATATGGCTGCATTAGAAAGGAAATGGATGGATATGATCGATTATAGTTACTGGAAATAGCTATAGTATGGATCATGCTGAGAAAGAGAGAGACATAAAGTTTACCTTTAGGGTGATGAGTAGAGAAGTAGCAAGGCCATCAAGAGCAGAAATATCTATTTTTTGACTATTCAGCAAGAAAGACATACCCTTCCTCAGCCCCAGTTTGGGTTGTTCTAAGCCTTTCCTCTCCACACTAGTTTTTCTGTAGCTTCCAGGGAATTCAAGGTATAAATTAAACCATTTAATGTAACCTATAGTAAAAATTCATATCAGAAATGTACCAGACTGACTCCTCATCTCTGTGAAGAAGGTAAAAACTGGTACATTTCGATTTTATTAGATGTCATATTGCACTTTGGGGGGCTTGGTGCCTTCCCTAGCCTTCATTTTTGCCCTTTAATATTAGTTTTGTTTGCATACTACTTCAAGTTTTCTTTTTTGCAAACAAACTGCCAGTATTATTTTTAGTATTATCTTTTTGCTGCTTAATCCCTTGCTGGACAAATGTTTGGCATTTGGGAAATAAAGAGACACAGGAGTTTCAAATCTTAATAAAAATTTTAGATTAAGAATACCACAATAACAATAGAATATTAATAAACTGTTAGAACACATGAAAGTTGTGCTCCTAATCTGTGTTTCTTCTCCTAGTGCAATTCTTTTCTCTTGTTTTCTTTTTCCAGGATACTGGCACATAATGTTTCCCTTCCTTGATTCTCCTGCATTCATTACTAGTTCTTTAAAGATGCAGCTGTGTGGTGCAACTCTGGCACCCGGAAGGTTTTATATGGCCATCTTCATTCAGCTGCAGATTGGCAGAAGCTGATAGGGTGATCTGGGTAAATGCTACCAAATTTTTGCCCTACTTTGCCTTAAAAAGTCCATTCTAGGTCAGGGGCTGCTTGAGCAAATAAACCTTGAGTTCCTCTGACCCCTTTGAGTGTTTTTGTGTTTTGTCCTGGAATACACCTCCCACCTAAAAGTATGCGCCAGCATCACCTTACACTTCCTTACTGTGGTGGGATAAACCCCACACTGCCAGGTTCTCTTTCATCCGGACAAATGTTCAAATAGACCTTATGGTGTATCAAACAACTTAAATGGGCTGAGCTATATTAGATATTCTGTATTCTCTTATCTGTAAACTTTGAACCACTGTTGCTTTGAGTTTCTGTAGCTTGTTTTGATTAGGAAAAAAAAGTATTGTACATTCATCCTTTTATATAAGCTCAAAACATCTTCTGGAAGGTCACTGGATTTATGGGTATTTGTGGAGAAAAACTGACGAGAAAGATAGAGTGGAGGTGATGAGAGAAGTTGGTTTAAGTCATGTCTAAGCGTCATAGAAGATAAGCAGAATGTCACTGCAGTCCTCAAGAAGCATGGTAAAGGACCAACTATTTTCTCAAAGGGAGAATTGCTCTTGAAACTTCTTATATCATACAGTGAAAAGATATTTAATTTATTTTAAAAATAAGTAACTGACCTTTTGCAGTTATTCCTCTTTTGGTCAATAGGAATATCTTATCATTCACCCCATCCCTTCATGCTTACAAAGAATAATCTTGCAATGTATGTCTTCAGTGTAATAAGGTTTATTGCACAGTGGAGCACAGCAAGTTTTTTTTAAACAGAAAAATGTTTCTTTTGGAATAGCTAATGTTATTTTCATCATAATACTGCACTGAACATGATCCCTGCATTTAATTATTATTCCTTTTTCATATTGGTCACCTTCATGTAAGAGCAGCACAACTTTCACTACTGGGAAATCACTGAATTTCCAGAGGAAACATGCTGGGTTCTTAACTCTATAAATATGCATACGTTTTCCACACAAAGTTTGCTCAGATCATAAAAGAAAATTAATAAACCAGGTGCTACTGGCTTCCAGAGTCAATACATAGTTATACACACACAAAAAAAACTTTGGTTTCCTTTAATGTGATCTCATATGTTTATTACAGTTGCACTAATCTGGATTTTTACAGTATTTAACTATTTTTCAAACCTTTCAAATTCAGTGTCAGTCTAATATCTCTGTAACATGTTCAGAGGTAAAAATGTAACTAGAGTACAATCATACCTCATAGTTTTTAAGGGTGCCACTAATTATGAACATTATAGCAGCTTTGCCCATTAAATGTTATAATTAATTTACAAACAGAAGCAGAAAAAAGCTCATAATTTCCTCATACTTCCAGCAAAATTTTCAAGCTGATATAATGTAATATGCTTTTCAGCAATGATTAGGGATTCACATCACTGAGACTTCTTTATAAAAAGGGAATGTAGAAACAATTGCAAGTATTTATTTTCTTATCAAATAATTTTTCACTATCTGACTTATGATAGCTGACCACACATTTTCTCTCAGCATACGGTAATTGTGAAACAGAGCACATTAAGCTTAAGCTGCAAATATGTTTTGTTCTTAAGTGTAACAGTCAGCAGAAAGTGCATTGTCTGATTAATAAAGAGAAAATAAACAAATAAAATCATGCAGATTACCTAATCCACAACTGAAGTATATAACTACTTTGAAAGTATAAATAGGAAAAAGAAAACCACCTCCAAACCATATATATAAACACCAGTGATTTAGGGAAAAACAGCAGCAGATTGGAAGGAACTCAGAAGAGGGAGTTAGGAGAAGCTTACTCGCCTGCAGATCTATTGGTTTCCACAGTGGTAGTCAAAATCTTATTGTCTGAATCATTTTAAACTATCTTGCAAAAGTCACTATAAAATGCACAAATACATACTGACAGGAAGATGGACATAACCTAATAAGTCTTTTTTCTCTCTGTGTTTTCATTTCTATGACTATCACAGTCAATTGGAATTGCACTGGGAAATCTAAGAAAAACTACTGATAAGGACAATATCAAGCTGATGCCTCATATACATATTTTAAGCCACCGATATGTAATATTAGAATACAATCAAAAATCTACTGTTTGTTATTTAAATTCCATCCATTTATAAGACAAATACTGTGCTTGCATAAGTATACAAGGGGAAAAAAAAGGTGATTTAATCATTCTAAATTTTCCACTAGAATTAGAAATATCCCAAATAATAATAATCCCTGAGGAATTTTGCAGTTCCCTCAACACTGAAGTCAGAAATAGAGGTAAAAATTGAAACAATATTTGGGAGGAGCAGATAGTCTAAATTTTCCAACCTTTTGTGTTCCTGTCAGTTCTGGGGCAGCACCACAAGCTCTTCTCTGGATTCAGTGATGGGTCTGCTTATGCCAGTGACATTTACAGCACATTGGTGGCTGCTTGCGTGCAAGCCATGGACTTGCCTGCAGGATGTATTTGGAGTTCTGAAAGGACAACTCTGGTGAAAGGAGAAGATTGGTGATGTTGTGCAGTGACCAGGCATACTGGATCGTGGGACGTTCCTGAGGAAATCAGAGGCTCTGAGAAGATAACTGAGGGAACGTACACAAAAGCTCTCCAGGGCACAGTATGTGAAGCAATGGAAAAACCAACAGAGAGTTGGTGGTAACAAAACTCACTCATTCAAATCTGAGGAACCCTCCACCAGTTCTTAAACTGTGATACAAGTATCACTTGTGACATATGAACTATGGAAAAATTTAAAGGCTGAAGTAAGAAGCTGTATGGATAAAAAAATTATAAAGATGTTACCCAGCTGCTTGCAAGTTGTGATGCGGTAGCTATTACAGCTGGAGAGCTTTTAGAAAAGTGGAGGCCTTGTGAAATATTTGTGGAGGCAGAGGATAAATTCTTGTTTGCTGTGTACTGGCACCAGAGAAACCCACTGTGTAGATGCCTTAGAACTGGAATTGCATATAGATTTCATTTATCCCTGCGTTTAATAATTCTATGCTGAGATAAGAGTTACTATGGATGGGATAGGGTCATGCATGACATTTTATTTTTCAGGCTTTACACAAAGATTTATATTGAGAAAATAGAGATATAGTGAAGACTTCGGATAGCACCTTTAGCATTGAATGTGACAACAAAATACTCTTCCTGTTGTGTTTTCTTGGCATGCAGCCTTGTTGCATATATATTGTTATGCCTTACAATATATATCCAAAGAATAAAAAGTAAAATATTTTTGGTTACTTTTCATAAATGTTCATTTCACATCCCAAGGACGAACATTTGTTTCAAAAGTATTCTTTAATGCAATTTTCATTTTAATAAACCAATGTTTAAGTGTTCTTAATATCTGTTATTTTGTTCTTCCTGCAGCATTTTTCTCTATGGAGGGAATGTTTGGGTACTAGAAAATTACAAGTAAAAGTATGGACACAAATTCAGAACAAGATCTGCCATATTGACGTAAAAGGAGGACTTCCCAGAAGCCTGAAACCTAGCAAATGCATTGGAGTTTATCTTCCACATCAACTGGAAATAAGTACATAAACATCTTGTGTTGTGAAAATCAGACTGTGATGTTTAAAATGAGTTTGCTGTTGAGCACACCTTATATCAAGACTACAATACAGGATATTTACCAAAGGTCCTTAAACTTTGCAGAATGGACAAGTAAAAGCTGAAGCAAATCCTTAACATGTTTCTAGGTTTTGGAATGTCATATTCCAAAACAGAGAGAAACTGACCCTCTACTTAGTTAATAGGGTAAATAGGAACTTTTTAGGAGGTCCTTTCCAGCACTGTTTTCTATGTTTTCTATTCTTTCTGAGCAGAAGGAGAAGTGATGCTTCATATTTCTAATCCATGTTCCGAGCATATTTAGGCGCTACATCATAGAAGAACCCTTGGGAAAGGAGCTTTGTCTGAGAACAGTGCTTTGAGGTATGTGAAGGGACAAATAAATAAGAAGTGTCAGTACAGACTGACTGGAGCAGACACTTTCACTTTGAAAAGAGAGTAGAAGGTTCCCCATCACTTCAAGTTTACAGATGACAGTGTACTTCCTTTTCCAAAGATACAGTTTTTCTTGTGGTAAAGTTCTATGATCTATTCTTCAAGTTTTATAATTTTAAATTGTAGGGTGGTTTTTTGTTTTTTGTTTTTTGTTTTATTTTTTTAAGAAAACAGAGATAATAACAGATAATAACAGAGAAAAGCTGTTTCAGCTCAGAGGCATGGTGAGTAGTTATATGAACTCTGTATAATCTATTAAAGGTATTTCAAACTTACAAGAAAATTATACCCATTTAGATCAGCTAAGCAATATAGATATAAGGGTTTACAGACTATGAGAAGTTGAGAAGCATCGAGGAGTTAATGCAAAGTCAACTAAGATAAATAAGAAACTTTCCAATCATTCAGTATGCCAGGTACTGGCAGAAAAACCTGTAAAAGACCATCCTACTCAGATGGATGCATGCACTCAGAACTGAAGGAAATAGATGAAAATTAGTGAGGTGAGTTGTTTCTATACCTCTTTCTCATCATCCTTACATGTCTCTATAGAGGCAATAATAACAATGGCACCAGATCTGAACACAAGAGCAGCAAGGTCACCATTTGGGTGCAGCCAGTCTTGACGGGTGTGCCTTGCAGGTAATAGGTATGTAAGATCTCTTAGGCAATTTTACCAGAAAGTCTTACTTAGGCAGGTATTCCAGACAGAAAAAAACATGCCCTTCCATCTTTCTATCAGGACATATATTTGTAGCCAGTGGCAGGGACATCATGACGCAACAAGGAGGGTAGATCTGATATACTGTTAAATCCAATATCAACATCCACATCACTAAAGTCTGCTACAACCCTGGCAAAACCAGAGGAACTTCTTAATGATGTACTATGCTGATATGTCAAAAAGAGTGTGACAAAATCAAAAGCAATTGAACTACAATTTACTGCTTTGTAACTGCAAAGTCCCTGCTGATGGCTCTGCGCCTGCAATCTGCCAGGCTGCCCCACTCAACGACAGAAAGGATTTCAGTTTAACTACCTTCATGCTTCTAGCTTTTATACTGTCATGCTACTTAATCACTTATTACAGCTAAAGTTGGTATTTTAACCATGGATCTTATACTTTTGTGAATGCTTTGTAGAAAAATTGTATTACTCCTCAAAAAATGAATTGTTCACCATTAGCATGGAAATCCTGATTTGATAGAACTATTGCAACCATGTAGCCCTGTAATACTGTATTCCCATTGCTATTAGCAGGCCATAATTTTGTGCTAGATTTGCAAGGCTTTGGGACTGAGGTTAGTGAGGCTTTCTCTACTTGAACTTCTCCTAATCTGCCTGCAACTTTGTTTTACTCAGCTTTGTTGTGAAAGCAATTTCTCTAATTGACCTATGATTAATTTGTTTTCCTTTTGTTTATCTTTGTGCGGTACAAGCAATGCTGTATACAGATGACAGTAAAAGAAGTTATTCTATGTAGAATGAGATATTCATTGCTCTAACATAACAATGCAGCATGGAGAAACACAGGGCTGGCACTAGAAAAGACAAGACACAGGATGCAGGGTAGAGAAGTTCACTCATTGGATGCGGCACAAGCTTGGCACTGGAGACCCCACAGCTATGAACAGCTCACCAATGATTAATCAAAGAAATGTAAACCTGGAGCTAGGCCCAGCTAGTTTTAGGAGTAACAAAGAGAACAAATAAGTAGGATCTCCCACATTTAAAAGGCACTGTATATAACAAATTTAAATGTAGCATGGACCTGCAGATCAATGAAGAATGAGCAAAGCTGTAAAAGTAAAAGTGTCTAAAAATGACCCCAGGTGGATCCTAGAGGGAGGGAGAAGAAGCGATCAACATGAACATCATGTCCCTCCAGGTGAAGGACTCCAGATGCTCATGGTAACACCCCCTGACCTCCATCCCCAGAGTGAAATCACCAACCACACAATGCAGAGGAACAGGGAGAGTGCACATAAAAGGAGGAAAAGGGGAGGAAGCTAAGCATGTAAACTGTGTTGTTATTCTTTCTTTTTCTGTAACACTTAAATCTGCACTAATAATGATTACGCTCTTCTGATTTCAGTTATACTAACAGTAAATTCTTGGCTCTACTTCTCTATGAGGTATGCTTCTACTTTGCCTGTAAACAGGATTTTGAGCATAATACTGTATTGCCTCAGGGTAATTCAAATGAGTTACTGATTGTGGGCCTTAATCACGTTGTGCAGAAGTAAAGAAAGCAGTCGTTCCAAATTACTTTCTTGTATGACTCCACAATCTGTTGCCTATTATGATCTAGTCTACTTTTGGGAAGCAGCTTGTCAATGCAGATACTTTTTCTCCCAGAGATGCTGTGTATCCACAGGATGATAAAACACTCTGACAAGATCGGAAAAGGAATGAAAGAAACACCAAGGGAGAGCAACAAGGAGGTTAGGCTATTTTTACTTGGGATTTCTTGAGAATTAGAACTTAGGGGATAGAGGAAACAAACAGATGTTGGGAGAATAGAAGGGGTTTTGGCAAAGATACTGTGTCCAAGGGGGAAAAAAAAAAAAAAAAAAAGGAGGTTTGGAAGGAAAAACTTTTAGTGTAAAGTAGGACAAAGCTTTTAGCCAATCAGGAGTAGTTCTGGGAAGATAAGCTATGTATGGAGGGGTGAACTCTATGTCTGGGACCTGGGCTTCTAGTAGCTCATACTATTTAACAACTTGCACATCCCCACCACATCTTTAGCCTGTGTCGTTCTCACAAACAACAAGCAGGCATTGCTCAGGGAACAGCAAAGAAAAAACACAGTTCTCAGGAGGTGTAATGGATGAGGCCACCCTGCTTGGAGGGAGGTGGAGAGAGAAAAGAGGGACTGAGGCATATGATGGCAGGCCATGACATGTGGCCCCCCGGACAGAGAAGCAACTTAGACTTAGGTCTTTTTTGTATACCAGTCTAGATGCAACCTGACATGCCAGCTGAGGCTTCTGAGAAGGAAAATAAAAAGATTTTGTTTTGGTTTGTGTTCCTCAGAAGGGCAGATATTATAATGGTATGCACAGAATAATGACTAAAAAAGTACCTGGGAAGACTGGTATACAGCTGCGTCTTGCAGAAAGTTAAATTTGACAAAGGTCAAACAGTACTAGTTGACACAGAACTAGGAGTAGATACTGTTTGTTCCATGATGGAAAATTTGTTTAGATGTCCAAAGGAAATCAGAGTTATTGCAGATGGCCTTTTTAAAGGAGACTAGATCACACCATACAAGAACAATGGGATCTGAAGCTGTGCAACTTGGAACTGTACGTACCAGAACCCTGATTTTTATTCTTTCTGTGAGTGATTTTCATAGAGCATAATATTCATGTACTCTGAAAACCACACTGCAGCTTCAAAAGAATTAGATGCCTGTTCAATATACTATAACAAGAACACTGTGAAAATCTGTCAGAACTTTTCTAATATGAGTGATCACTTGTTATAACAATGATGAAGTACGGAAAAATACTTAACCAACTAGTATTACTTTTTTCCAAAATGATAATTTGAAAAAAAATTTCAAAAAAATCAAAAAATCAGTGTTGAGTCTACAAATCAAGCTCCATTATTTGACTAGCCTTTAGTTTTCATTAGAATCTGTATGACTTAGCCAGTGCCTGTTTTATTTTGTCAAACACAGGTTTTTTTATGTGATTGCAAATCTGTTAGGCTAATATTTACTTGCAAAATAATTTTAATATATTAAAACAGACAAAACAAAAAATCCTGAAGGATAGCATTTTATGTCGTTATGAGTGGCGATGGTGATTTTTATTTCACTAATATCACTAATGAAGTTATATGATGAATCCCTTCTTAAGTAACAGAATGAAAGTTACAACCTCATACTGCAGCAGGTAAGGAGGCAGGGGATTTTCTTTTGGAGTTCCAGGTTGGGACAAATTCTGTAGGTTTTCATCCTACAGAAAATGTTGCTCACCCCTCCTTGATTCAATCAAGATAAAAATTGCAGGCTGAAATAAAACATTACAAATATTTATTTGTGTTCTTAATTTGGAGTTTAAAATATTTCAAGTGTCAAAACAAGGAACAGTATGGAATTTTTAATTTTTCTGTTCTCACCTTGAGATACAATTTTTATTGTGCAATTAGAGATTTGAAAATATCAGAAATAGAGTAATCAGTTAAAGTTGGTAGGAAATCTTTCATGGAACCAAAATATGCTTTTAGTACAAAGGAAAAAAATACTGTGGAAAAAGGCTGATTTTTACTTACTGTTGAGATGTTACGTTCAATGCCAGTGTCAGCAATAGATACCCAGGTCAGCAGGAGAGCACCTGAAGAGCAGAACAAAGGAATTCCAGTCACTCCAGCCAGTAAGCCAGCTTCATCAGGGGCTCAACTTAAATGCCTTATGCAAACGCCTGGAGGATGGGGAATAAACAAGAGGAGTCAGAGACGTGCACATGCCTGCAGGGCTATGATCTTATTGGCATCACGGTGATGTGGTGGGATAGCTCCTATGACTGGAGTGTTGGAATGGAAGGATACAAGTCTCTTTAGTAAGGACAGGCAGGGGAGACAAGGACGGGGGGTGTCACCTTCTATGGCAATGACCAGTCGGAGTGCATGGAGCTCTGTCTAGGGATGGATGAGGATGCAGCTGAGAGCGGCAGGGGCAGGTGACATTATAATGGGGATCTGCTACAGGCCACCCAAGCAGGAAGACCAAGCAGATGAGGCCCTCTATAGACAGATAGGAGCAGCCTCGCATTCACAAGCCCTGGTCCTCATGAGGGACTTTTACCACCCCAATACCTGTTGGAGGGACAACACAGCAGGGCATAAGCAATCCAGAAGGTTCCTGGAATGTGTTGATGATAACTTCCCTCTCCAAGTGACAAAGGAGCCATTGAGGAGAGGTGCTATGCTGGCCCTTGTTCTCACCATCAAGGAGGGACTGATGGGGAATGTGAAGCTCAAGGGCAGCCTTGGCTGCAGTGACCATGAAAGGGTGGAGTTCAAGATCTTTACAGCAGTGAGGAGGGCTCACAGCAAGCTCACTACCCTGGACTTCAGGAAAGCAGACTTTGGCCTCTTCAGCGATCTGCTTGGTACATGACCATGGGATAAAGCCCTAGAGGGAAGATGGGCCCAAGAAAGCTTGTTGATATTCAAGGTTCACCTCCTCCAAACTCAGGAGCAAAGCATTCCAATAAAGAGGAGGTTAGGCAACAATGCCAGGAGACCTGCCTGGATGAACAAGGAGCTCCTGGACAAACTCAAACATAAAAAGGAAGCCTACAGAGGGTGAAAGCAAGGACGGATAGCCCAGGAGGTACACAGAGAAATTGTTCAAGCAGCCAGGGATCAGGATAGGAAAGCTAAAACCCTGATAGAATTAAATCTGGTCAAGGACATCAAGGACAAGGAGAAAACAAGAAAAGCTTCTATAGGTACATTGGTGATAAAAGGAAGACTAGGGAAAA
This sequence comes from Phaethon lepturus, assembly GCF_000687285.1. NCBI lineage: Eukaryota > Metazoa > Chordata > Aves > Phaethontiformes > Phaethontidae > Phaethon > Phaethon lepturus. The sequence continues at coordinate 667 of NW_010524267.1, read as the reverse complement.
TGTGGGCCCTCTCCAGAAGGAAAAGGGAGACCTGGTTACCCAGGATATGAAGAAGGCTGAGGTACTCAATGATTTTTTTGCATCAGTCTTCTCTGGCAAATGCTCCAGTCACATTACCCAAGTCACAGAAGGCAAAGGCAGGGACTGAGAGAATGAAAAACCACCCATTATAGGAGAAGATGAGGCTCGAGACCTTCTAAGAAACCTGAAGGTTCACAAGTCCATGGGACTTGATGAGCTGCATCTGTGGTCCTGAGGAAACTGGCAGATAAAGATGCTAAGTCACTATCCATCACATTTGAGAAGCCGTGGCAGTCTGGTGAAGTTCCCACTTACTGGAAAAGGGGAAACATAACCCTCATTTTTAAATATGGAAAAAAGGAAGACCCAGAGAACTACAGGCAAGTCAGTCTCATCTCTGTGCCTGGTGAGATCATGGAGCAAATCCTCCTAGAAATTGCTAAGGCACATGGAAAATAAGGAGGTGATTGGTGACAGCCAACATGCTTTCACTAAAGGCAAATTGTGCCTGAATTTGGTGGCCTTCTACAACAGGGTTGCAGCATTGGTGGATAAGGGAAAAGCGATTGACCTCCTCTACCTAGACTTGTGCAAATCATTTGACAGTGTCCCACGTGACATCCTTGCCTCTAAATTGGAGAGACAT
>NW_010524266.1:0-20020 GCF_000687285.1 Phaethon lepturus | reverse complement strand
CTGGCTCGGCCCAGCGCGGTCTCCGGCGTCGGTACCTGCCCGGGCGTGGGGGCCGAGCTGGCGTTAGCGACCCGCTCCTGGACACGTTCTCGACGGTGCTGGCCGCATGGGGAATTGTGCTCGCCACCCCCTCAAAGCATTTTGCCAGTGGTTTCATTGGCCGCCATTACGTCCCTGAAAATTGTTCAGGAGATTGTGAGCAACTGAAGCCGTTACTCCACGAGACAATAAAAAAGAGCCGAACCCTTTGGCGTACGGGCGTACAACAGTGGGCGTCGGGACCGCACCGCGCCGCTGATCGTGCAATGTGAACGGCATACCCGTCACACGCTCCACTGTTTTGTCATTCGGATTGCCATGAAGGAACAGGGTTCGTTTTCCTAATCTTAACACACAAAACTATTAACACTTTTCTCATTAAAGAAACACCCAACAAATCACCAAGTTACTGAAGGCGAGCGCGGTGAGGATGAAGGAGATGTACTGGCCCACCTCCACTATTTTTCCTATTGCGATACAAAGTATATTTGAAAAAATACTGTAAACAATAGCTTAAATGTTTAAAAGTCATGTAAAATTATAAAAGCAGATGGCAGCCTATAGGAATCAGTGTGGATCTACACCTTGGAAATATTATTTGAAGACCAAAGGTATAATCCAAAACAAAAATTTATTCTGAAAGCAGGATTCATGTATTTGAGATCCACCAATATAATCGTCAAATAGACACCTCATTTTTTATCCTAAGTGTCTCTATGGGCCTAACAGATGTGCTTTTTTGGAGCCACGTTGGAAACAAAAAAAAGGGGGGAAGAAAGCAAAACTTGACCTTGGCTACTGCAACCATAAGAACTGCATGCTTCTGTTTGGAACCCTGAGCAGAAATCAGAGTCTGCGTTACGTGCCCAGATGCTTTTACGGTTAATTGGGAGAGCTCATTCCTTCTAGACCAGGCAGCACACACAGCAGGGAGGGAAGCAGAAAAAAACAAAGAAAAAGACTGGGTCCTCTGTCCCAAGTAGCTCCTAGAAGACAGAAGGCCCAAGAAAGCAGCAACTGGGAAATACTGAAAATGCATTCATGCAATGATGAAGCTGCTGTTGCCAGCTATAGGAGAAACAGAAAAGACCCTCCAGCTCCTGGGCAATTACTCATGACCTACTTTCTCCTGCCACCTCTGTCAGGCACGCAGAGATTCACCAGAGAACAAATACCTTTTGAATGCAGACAATATGACTACATTTGTGCACACATCCATGAGCGGCTTCTGCTCACGCTTCTAGGAGCCAGCCCTGCTGCTGCTGATCAACTTACGGAGGTACATAGACAGTGTTAGCTGAAAGCGAGCAATGCCGTCGCTGGGAGGGTACTGCAAGTACTTCTATCTTCATTTTTTTTAAAACAAGTTCAAGATTTCAAGTAGGAAATGAAGAATATGAAAAATGAAGATTAAAAAAAATTGTTACTATATTGCAGCTGTGGTTTTAAGGTAGAAAACAGGTAAAGAAACATTTCAAAAGAGGTCCTCAACAGATTGAACCTCAGATCCAGAACAGCTTAACAGTAACACTTGTACTTGGAGATACCGAGAAAGTGTAATTACAAAGCTGAAAAAATATGAACTCATCAAGAAGGAATTAAATCACAAGAGACATGTAGAAGACAATACTATCAACCATGAAAGAAATGACAGATTAATTCAATTAAGACTGAGGGGAAAAAGACAGGACTGTTGGGCATCACTTCAAAATACCATGGAGATGATGTCACAGCTCCCACGGACAGGACCAGAAGCAGATGAAGCTTCAGCCCTGAGAACTGAGAGTAAAATCAGCAGCTGAGTGTCACGTACACACACAGTGCTCTGAGAAATCACAGCCCGACACTTCATCTCTGTCAGAAGCAGCAGCTAGTTTCACCAGAGACTAATACACGGGTCCTGAAACAGCACTGCTAGGTGGAAACCAACAGGCATAAAGAGGAGGGAGCATCCGAGAGAAATCCTAAGAGGCATTTTGTTATCAAAAAGTACATGTAAACAGTAGCAGGGAAGAATGAAAAGAATTAGTGAAAGAAGGCTGTAAATATGCAATAATGAAAGAAAAGGAAATAGCTGGCAAAGGCAGATTTCTAATGTATGAGGAAAATGGGTTGAGAGAACTGTGATATAAACCCAGCTCATACCTATAAGTGCAAGCCCAGACTTTGACTGGAAACTTTTACATTTTCTTGTAATTTTCCTTGGTCTCTTGAAAGCTAATTTCATTTTCAACCGTTCTTAGAAAATGCAAACTTTGCCCCCGGAGAGAAAACAGAGTTGAAAGCTACCCAAAACCCTGCTTTCAAAGTGACAGATGTGGCCAAGACATCTCCTATCCCCAGAGGCTTCACTCGGACACTGGCCGATGGAAGGGAAAATGCTTGTGAAACTTCAGAACTGAGCTCCACCAGCTGCGCAGTGCCCAAGGGCTCTGTCTCGCCCTGCCTCCACAGACGCTTGGGTTAGAAATGCTACTTCTGTCCAGAAATACCAACTTCAGGGCCTGAACTGGCAGCTGGTGGTCAGCAGGGTCTTCAGCTCTTCTGGTGCTGTTGCAAGCTGCTTCAGTACTGTATTACTGTTACAGTGTACTCAACACTTAAATCTCTGAACTGCTAAGTAGGAACTTACCCTCAAATCAAAATAATTTTAAAGAATAACATAGGCAGTGTGCAATATGATGTGTATGTATGCACATTATACTACAGAGGTTAACTCCAGAAACAATTCCTACAAACTTCCCAAGAAATAGTCTCACATTCTTGCTGTTGTCACTATTTGCTCCTTTGACTTTTGACTTAATCAAGCCTTTTTCATAAAGAATAAAACCTTCCTTTTCCTCTGCAATAAGGCAATTTCTTCATGAGAGATCACTCTGGTTAAGTAGGCACAGAGGAGGGGAGAGAGTTCATTACTGTAAGCTGTGGGGCTCTGAACATGAGAGCCCAAGGAGTTTTCTTGTCCTACAACTCCAACAATAGTGAGCAAAACCGGAAAGGGAGCAACTGCAAGCAGTCCTCACTTCAGAAAGTCACTATGAAAAGTGATTTTCTGTAACCTCACAATTTGTTGCCAAACTAATTTATTTTTTTTTCAGACTCAGTGCATTTTCGACAGATCAGCAATACTATCTATAATTCAGCTGGCAGATATTTGGGCAAAATTCTACAGGACCTCTGCAGGAGACAAGAGTTTCCTGAATTGTTAGTATTCTCCATTCCTTCAATGCCTTTTCTTCAGATGTCTAGATAGTTCTTCTGCAGTCTCAGTAACTCTCTGTATCTGCCTATCCCTACGTCCTTTCCTCCACCTCTTTCCTAATTGTCTGTAAGAAGTCATCATGGGGTTGGCAAATTCCATCTTCCCCAAACCACCAACAATGTTGTATTTCCAAATGCATATAAGCTGGTGCCACGTGGAATGGAAACAGCCATAGCTGATTGCATCGCCAGCCCGTCACTGCAGCCAGACGGAGCGAGGTCCTGTCGCAGGAATCTGCCTTCTAAACTACGGAAGCTTCTTATAAGAGACCTTTTCCACATTCTCTGACTACTCTTCATTTCACTGTCTTTAAGAAGAGCACATTCTGTGTTCTTGTCGTGTTTTGCCTGTCCTTGAACTCACCTCACCTTGCATCTATGCCTCAGAATCTTTTTTACTCTGGAGCCCCACTAGAATACCTTTTCCACGGATGCTAAAATGGAGCAGTGTTGGTCACATGAACTTCCTTCCCTAATCTTGCGACACTGAAATTGTTCATTATACAGTAACAAAATGAAAAGAAAAGACAAATAACAGATTGGTCTGTGGAAAGCCATGGCACAGAAGGAACTGTCAACAATTCACCAGCAGCAGTATTCCAAGAATTAAAAAAAAAAAAAAAATCATCATGCGAAGATCCTGTGTCACTTACCTCAATAAAGATCATAAAGAGTTTTCTAACAGATAATGAATTTGACATATAACAGCCAAAAGTCTAGTTTGTCTGGGAAAAAGTCAGTCATTCCCCATATATTTTCAATAGCAGCAGTCATTAGTCATTTGTTATGAAGAACAAAATCAGTCCTCTCCCATTCTATCCTAGCTTGTCCCCTCAGATATCTCTCTAGTTTCATAACATTTGTCCTCTCTTTGTGCTAGAGAGGTAATTCCATAGCCCTGTGATTTCACTGCCTGGGTCAAGTGCATACAAACTGTAAAATTAAGCTGAAGGTTTTGGCGTCATGTGGTTATATCACTCATCTAATTTATTATATCAAAGTAGTAACCCTGAGTCTAGCTTTGGCATTAGATTGGTAAAATACTTTTGAGTTAATAAGTCATACTTATTTTTTCCAGTTAAATGCTTTACCTTGTTTAATTCCTAAAAAGAACATACTGCTTTTGAATTATAAATTCAAAACATATCAGCATTTTACATGTCAGGGGTAGCTGAAAATAGACATTTGTTTTTATAGAATAATACTAATAGAAATTAACATTCCAAACTAATAGAAAGCTTAAAAATCTCTTTTCAGCCATATGAAAAAATGTTCTTCGGATATATTTTGTGTAGATTCTCATGGTTGTTTAATTTGAGCTCAAGCCAACGCAACACTAGAACTAAACTAGAATTAAAAAAAAAAGTATATTTTTTGCAAAAATATATCAATATGAATGTAAAAGCCCAACTGACAATAATACAGCATTAAATGTGCATCACGTTGCCTGACTTAGTATGTGTATGCAAGCCTTTAATAAGGGCCTCTTAAGTACCTCAACCCTAATAAGAAATCTTCCATAGACATTTTATTTCCAAAAAATCGAGTTAAATGTTACTGAAATTCTACTCTCACTGTCTGAAAATAGTTTCTCTTTGGTTGCCTCCCTTTAATTTATCGCCAACTTCAGTAAGCCCATTTCTCTGGGTTCCCGCCCCAGTCTTGTTATTATGGGTGCGATCCAGCCCATTGCTGAGCGGTGCTGAGCACTCCTCAGGGGTGCTGAGGCCTCACTGTTTTCAGCGGATGCTCAGCACCTTTCGCCGCTGAGCGCTGAGTGAATCCTTTGGGCTATAGGCATAGTTTCTTTCCCAAGCCACCCAATCAGAAATTACTTTGCTTCATTCACTCATTTATAATTATAGCTATAAACAGCCCATACGAGCAAAAGATTAATAGTGTTAGCAAGCATTTCCAGGGTATAATCAGCTGTCATCCCATAATTACTCAAAAGATTGAATGAGTGGCTTTGAAATTACAAGGAGACTTACATTCCTTTACTGAGACTGAGCAGCAAGACATGAGTGCCCATGAAAAGCCGTGCTAAGTTTTTGTCTGTGGTCCATCCTTTGGCGTTTATGACATGATTGCTCCAGTCTCAAGGTCCTATCCTGCGCTACAGAAGTCAGCGAATATCATAAGAGAATAAATCCTCCTGACCTGGCCTTAAACCAGATGCTGTAGACCTCCGTCACGGCTTCTGGTGGATGCAAAGGTCTGACCCCATTTTCTGCTTCCATTGCATTCATTTTTACGTGATTTATATAGGCACAAGAAACTTAGAATTAAATCCTGCAGAGTGTATCTTGTAAACCCTGCTGATCAGGGTTGATCTTGTAAAGATTTCAGTCCCATCACCCAATAAACTATAAAATGCTTCCCAGAGCCTCAAATGAGAGGTGTTGAAACGGACAATTAATCATAATGACTAATTTAAAGTCTTGCTTTTGTTATAGTTTAGGGATGCAGAAAAGAATATAATGGGAAAAGAACTGACATTCAAGAAAACTGGCTGAGAGAAAGATAATTTTAAGCTTTTATTGTGGGATTAATAGGAACTAGTGGAAAATATGTTCATGAAATTGTCTGAAGCTGGGAGTCTATGCGAGTGTTCGTGTCTATGTCAACAAACTATTGTCATGTAAAAAACGTTCCTCTGAATTAAGCCTGTGGTATTAAACAGACTGAAGTGTGTCACATGTATGAGCAATAGAGGAGGTGAGGTCAGTGCGTGTTTTACAATAGTTACCCTAAAGCCTACTTTTTGTGTGATTTCAGAAGCCTAGTGGAGACTCCTAGAGTGGCAATTTGGGAAAACCGCTGGAGCGGAGAAGCATGTCCCACAAGTATTCCCCTACGGGAAGACATCAGATTTCATATTCTCTGTTACTGGAATGGTTTTGGTCAAAGTTTCTTTTCCTGCCCCTGCTCTGGGAGTTTTATGACTGTTCTGCTTGTCCACAATGATCTCATTCTCTCCAGCTGACTTGTATAAGGTAAATAGAAACTGCTGGCTGACAAAATCTAATTTTGACAGGTAGGTCTTTTTAGTAATTTAGTTTGATTTATAACAAAATCACTATTAAATTAGTCGTATTTCCTACTTCCTGTATGATCTAAATGAGGAATCCCAGATGGCCCCAGAACAACTTTTGGCAGCATTTCTGGAGCACTGAATTTGAGAGAGAAAGAAAAGAGATGGGCTGGTCATTATTTTGCTGCTGCTAAAGTCCCCACGCACAGAGCCTTCCACCTTCCACTTTTCAGCAGGCATTGTGTGAAAGAGAGACCACAGGAAAGGTGAGGAAAAGCTACGAGCCACAGACCTTACTTAATTTAGTGCCTCTCTGGTTGGGCAAAATATCATATGGCTTTGCAATACCTAACTATTTTGCCTCGACAAGAAAACCTTTTACAGGGAAAAAGAGGTGGCAGCCAATAAAAACAAGGCATGGAAAGTAAAAATACTGTCTTTAAATGAACAGTTAAATACAGTTACCAGGAAAGTTGAGGTTGTGAACAGTGTCCCTGACACAAGCAAGAAAGCAAGAAATTCTCAAGACTGAATCAGTAGAAGAATGTGCTTTCAAGCTTAGAAACAATTAGGAGCTAAACACTGCCTTTGAGGTTTTTTCCTCACTCTCTTCTCCATCTTGCATTGCATGTGCACATAGTTTTATTTGGTAAAAAGGGATGTGAAGGGAGGTTACGTTCAGATCACTCCCAGAAAACTCTCTGCAGAGCAGGGATCCCAACTGTTAGCCTGCACTAGTGTACTTCATCACTTAACCCAGTGACTGGTAAGGTAAGTGTGAGCGGAACAGATTCAGACCTTTAACACTAAGATGGCTGGGAGTTACTGAAGCAATGGAGAAGTTTCAGGTTTCAGACTGTGTGCTGTGAAAGTGAAATGCATTCAGTCTGGATGCTTCTTCTTGATTGTACTTCTTAGGCCAGGGAGCAAAAGCACACATGTCTTTTTTTAAAGCTGGGAGCTTGACTATTCTCATCTTACACGGGAAGGGGCACAGAGGAGGCAAGCTTTGAATAGCAGCATAGTTTTGATAAATGTGATCCACTCTGAATTCAAGATAACTCACCTATCTACTGTTCACAGAATGACTGGAATAAATTGAGAACTTCCAGCAGATCCTCGAGAGGGCTCTTTCCAAAAGATTCGGAAATTTAACTATTTTTTAGCACATCACTCAACAGAAGCCAGAAGGATGGCTACTTTGAATCTTTGAAATAATTTCTCAGAGACTGCAGTTTGTGCTTCTTTAGTTTGGATGCTCAGGAAGATGAAGTCTCTAGCTAAGATAATTCTAATGACTTGTCAAGGTTGACAAAACCTGACATTGGCAGTACATCTTGCTCACATAGTCTGGGCTTTAGGAGGGTGGTTTCAGAGGTGATCTGCCTGCTTCACTTCCAGATAATCCAAAGCCTGTACCGTTCAAGGCAACATACAGATTGATTCTACATTAGGGAATGTGATGGAATGAAATTCCTTCCTATTTAAAGAAAGATAAACTTACTTTATGTATAGGAAGAAGGCAGCAGCCTCCTCCAGAACAGAGAGGAAAATCGTGATGAATAAATAGCAGGAGTCACAGGTAGCCCAGCACTGCTCCAGAACTGTGAATGGCTGTTCATAAAATCCCAAGCAAAATTAAGAAAGTGGCCAAAATTGCACATAGCTTGAGCATCACACGCTGACAAGCCTGGGTCACTCTCTTCTTCTGCTCGTCCCGCTTCCTCAGTCTTTCTTCACTCCATCAAGAGGATATATGTACTACATAAGGCTGTAGCCAAATCACTTTCATATGGTTTGGAAGAGCAGAAATCACAATACTCAACCTAGTAGTGTCCTCAGATAAACTGTGCAGGCAGCCTCTATTCCAAGGTACCAAAGGAGGAGGGGAACTTGGTAGGCACAGAGCACACATCCCCAGCACGCTCCTGGTAAGTGGCCAGGTAAAAGCCATCTGTTGTCATAGTAAAGAAAAGGGGTAGACACAAGTCCCTTGTCCTTGTGTCCCTGTACCAATGTAAGGCTATTCTTGCCTTTGAGATATTTATACATTAACAGCATTCTTTGATGTAGCCAGAAAGAAATAAGGAAAACCTATAGCCTCTATCTCTGACTCTGGCAAGCAGCGATCTAGGAAATTATCACTTCTGCAAAATCCTTACTTACCAGAAAGTCTTATTAATGTGGCTGTCTCATGTGCTTGCATTCTGCCTGCTAGAATTCAGAATTCTGCTGAAATAAGGCCTGCAATGCTCAGCTGTAATGCTCCTTACATGAAGTGGAGAGTATCAACATTACTTATTCTTGTATTCGGGTTACCAGAGTGGGATTTGCACACCCGATTCAGGAAAAAAAAAATTAGCAATACTACTCTAGTTACTGTGCTTGAAAAGGCTATATAAACATCTGTGTTAAGCTACTAACCTGTTTCTAAGCGGATAGAGTTGATACAAATTATAAACAAAAAACATTGTTTATACCAGACATTTTCATATTATTTCCCTTTCATGTATCCTCATTTTCAAAATGCTGCTTCTTCACTTTTTCTACCAAAATATGCTCATGCAATGTAGCCAGAGCTGTATTAATGCTGTATTAGCCTAGTCTCAGCATAAAAGCTCTGAAGGTCCATACATACTTCATTCTTTGTGTTTCATGACAGGGACATGTCATCTTTAGTTCCATTCCCTTTTTCTTGTGTTTTGTTCTGCCAGTTGTGCATGGAGATGACTCAACCATCTCTAAGTCTGCCAGTCTGCTCCAACCTGGAGCAGTGCTCAGAAACATCAACATGCCTTTCCAGCCCTTTGGCAAATGTATTCAGCCATGAGTACAGCATTTCCAGTCATGTGGCCTTCATCTTTTTTTCAATATCCTTTTGAAGCTGTTGGTTCATGAGATGCAAGAATCAGATCCCAAGACCGTGGATCACTTAATCCTCTCACTTTGCATGTATTTTTATGCTTGCCAGTTGGAGTGTTTGTACGTAAACTGGATGCAGATTGAGGGAGTTGTTGGATGAAGTCCCTGGAGGTTAGTGCCATCTGAAAGTTTTCAAGCTGCCAGATAACATAAAAGCCATGGTTTCCAGTTCTCAAAATAGTGTCCACGAAAGTAATTTTGAAATTGTATTGTGTGCGAGAAACTAGGAACTACTAGGAACCTCCCCAGCTTTCCAATCCAAATAGAAATCACTTGCTCCCAAAACAAAATCAAAATACAATCTTTAAATTGGACCATGCTTGAAGTAGCTACCAAAGCCAGAGCGAGCACTATGATGCAATTTCCAAAGGAAAACAAAGACAAGATAAAGGCAGAAAAAATTAAAATCAAAGAAATTCAAGAGAACTCATACACTGCTAAAGCCAGGCTTCTGCAAAATATCAGTTGCAGCCTCTTTCTTTTCTTGGTACCTTGTGTGTCTTTTTTTCAAATCGGTGTCAGAGAGGATGAAGATTCTTGTTGCTTTAGTAAGAGTAGGCCATTTAATCCTGCTCTTCATATCTTCCTGCTGCTGTTCATGAGCAGCCCAGCTGGCTGCATATCAATGTGCATTTGTTCTGTTGAATTATTACAAATAATTCTCTAGTTCTCAAACATAATTCTAGCGTTTTATTCCCCCTGTGCTCTAGGACTGGATTGGACAAGGGGTAACGGTTTTAAACTAAAAGAGGGTGGACTTAGACTAGATGTAAGGAAGAAATTTTTTTACAATGAGGGTGGTGAAACACTGGCACAGGTTGCCCAGAGCAGTGGTAGATGCCCCATCCCTGGAAACGTTCCAGGACAGGGCTCTGAGCAACCTGATCTAGTTGAAGATGTCCCTCCTCACTGCCGAGGGGTTGGACTAGATGACCTTAAACGGTCCCTTCCAAGCCAAACTAGTCTGATTCTATGACTATAATTGAGACTCTGATGGTGCAGCTGAATATAAGCTTCCATAAACAAACGCTGTGCATTTGAACTCAACTGCACGTAGGCTATCACACACTTTTTCCACTCTGGCTGTTTCTCCCTGCAGCCAGTTGGGGAAGATGTTTTGGCCGTGACTCCACTGTAGATTACTCCGCATCAGACCGACTGATTGGAGCGAGGAAAAACCTATTGCTTAAATGTCCACGGTTTTCAGCCAGTGTGCCAAGAGCCTCAGGCGAGATGCTCTCCCTTTCTCTTTTGCAAAGGATCAGCGCTCCCAGGCTGACCTTCAAAGCTGCGCTCGGTTTGTGGGAGTGTGTACTATTCACCTCTCAAAGACAGGAAACTTGCTGCAGCACTTGAAATTTTGCTGGCTGTGTTTGCTTTTCATATAGTACAGACAGGGGATATTGAGCAGGGGTTTGCTTTACAATCGCCGTTTATATCATTTACTCTTCTTTTCATCCCAGAGAAAGCCTAACCTTTTTCCCATGGAATTTCTCTTAAGTGAGTCACAGAAGTCAACTGTTGCCCAGACACTTACAGGAAGGATGGATTTACATTTTATGTGCATTTGTAGGAACACTCTTCTGTCACACCATACATCTCAATGACTAAATTAGGTCATTGCTTTGCTTTTTCCCTCTTTGCATTGTAGAGGAAAACAGACGTGATTTATCAATATGTCATTATGGAGGAGGCTTGATTCTGAGTTTGTCCAACCACTTCTAACTCCACAGAAACCTCAGTCTGTGATTCCCATCACTTTGGGGCTCCATAACCACAGAGCATGACTGGGCATAGAAAGGCTTTGATACTTTGGTGATAAAACATTTAAAACCCACCTAATTTAGATGATGGAGGATGAAAGCAAGGAAGCAGCATCTCTCTGTGACGTGGTCTCCCCATAACCAACTGAAAAATATTTGGCAGTAAGCAAAGATTCAGAAAACAGGTACCAGCAAATACGCTTTGTTGCTCCACGTACACTGTGCCTGAGGCACATGCTTGTGTTCATGCCGTGTCCCTGGGGGACAGCGCGTGGCACTGGCGGCAGGACCTACAGCCACCCCACACAACACCTTGGTCCTCCCCAGTCGCCCCGAGATTGCGCCGTCAGTGCTATAGGGAGCCCTGCGCCTTTTCAGTGGCGATGGAGAAAGCCAATGCTGCTTTTAAGGAGATGATTCCTGTGAATGCTTTTCAGCCTTCTACAGATTTTAAACTTATGGAATAAATTCTTAGTCTTGCAGTAAAACGCGTTCAGGAGTTGCATATGTAAGCTTTTAAACCAAAGGAAACTTTTGCGCTAGTCATCGGCTCCATTATTAGCAAGGAACTGGTGGGACTTAGAAGAAACTTAGTTACTGCACCAGAAGCACAGAAATCTCCAATAAACAGCGCATCATCTAACTAAATCTAATACAGTTGTTAATTCAAGTATCATTATTTAGAGAATTCCATATGAATATATATATATGAAAATATAAAAACTTTAAGCACAAAAATGCTAGATTAACAGGAGCATCTCCATAAGTCTACCTGGCTGCTTTTTTTCTTTCTTTTGGGGAAAAAAAAATTACAGGTCTTATATTTTCACATGAGAAGAGGCACTTGATCAGCTGTTCCGACCAGAATGTCACACTCATTGCATTCCTCTCACATACCCTCATACTACAGCCGAGCACATGAATTAGACTAAAACATTTTGGTCCTCAGCAGATTAAACTGTTGACGCCATGCTGACAGCCTGTTAACAGCAACCAGCTATTAGTGGGATTGCTGGGGGAGTTTGTAGGAAGGCATTTGCAAATGCTTTATCAGTACGGATTTACCTCAGCAGCAAAGGGGACAGAGAGCATCCGTCGTGGCCTGGGTGGATATGCCATGTTCTTCCTCCCAGACAAAGAAAAAGCACTTGAATCGGCACGAATTGCGGGTAGATAGCTCAGGTGGAGGGGAAGGTGACAGTCTCAGGGAAGGGATGAAGCTTCAGGGATTGCAACAGGTTTCCGTGTAGGCACCCGTGATCAGGCAGCACCAAAGCACGTCTCCAAGGGGAGCACTCATCGTGCTCCCTTGTCCCGCCACTCCAGGCTGCAGCTCCATTATGCTGAGATTTCAAGCCCTGATATTTTTAGCACCCTCCTCTTGCTTTTTGCCATTGTCAGAGGTATCCTTGTATTTTTAATGCTCAAATTCTAATCTTAAATGTACATTAACCAAAAATCCCCTAATCTGTACCTGGGTAGAAATACTGGTGTGGCTGGATGTGAGCTGAGACGCATAGACTTACCTGCGCTGCCGGCTGCACCAGGCAGCTAATTGCCTTTGACTTTGCCAAGCTTTGGCTCAATAGGATTTTGAAGCCAAACATATTTCTGAGACGTTTACACCTCATTACATCTTTTTGAAAAGATAAAAACTTGACTAGTGCATGCTTCTGTTTCCAAATTTCGTCTGAGTTTATCTGCTAGTGAAAGCTTTTGCTAAATTTCACCACATAATTACTGAATTGCAAATCCCTAGGAAAAATAATTTGCTGTAAAGATTTCATATTTGCAGCTTAAGAGGCGTTGATTAGTGGATGTGCGACTCTGGCACCACATTGTAGTAGTTCCCTTAAAGCATACATAACCACTGACATTTTTATAATTTATTTTTCATTACTTTTCTTTAATGTGCACTTTTGCACAAATATTTCCTTCAACTAAACTTGTTGCTTAGAAAGTTTTTTTTTTTCCTTTTTTTTCTGTGGTTTTTTTTCCTATGGAAAAATGTGTGCTGCAACGCACAGGTAAGTTCTTGTTCATTTCAATGGCTGGCTTTAATTCTTGATGCATTTTAATATTAGCTTACTAGCTCTCACGGCCTTTCCAAAGTTTGTTCAGTGGGAAAAGAGGACAGGGCACAAGTGAGCCCTTGTCTGTGTTGAACAACTTCACTTGTATTTCTTTTCTGTCCTAATCTGTCAACAAGCAAAATACGGACATAAACAGAGTGCCGGCAAGCTCAGCCTCAGTCCGCTGAAAGACCTATATTTTCCAGGAGTCGCAAACTCTGCTCCCTGAAAAATGAGAGATTTGCTGACACAGTAAAGCAGTGTGCCTCAGTTCCATTGTACAGCCATACTCAGTGGAATAAAAAATAGTTTTATACCAGCTAAAAAGCAGGACTGGCTGCAGGAGGAAAAGACGACAGGATTTAGCTGCTAACATGTAGTTCTCTGGCAAGTGTACACAACCCTTGCAGTACTAAGATTCATTTTGTTCAAATTCCCCAGGGCAAGTGTTGCTCAGTGTAATACGGCGTGACGGAGGAGAGCCCCAGTAAAACCAGGAGGCAGAGCCTCAGCTGAAATACCAGCTGGGGGGATTGGGAAAGATCATAAAGAGCTGAAAGAACAACTTGCAGAATATAAAGTCTGATGTACACGACAGCTCAGTCGTATAGCAGGGAATAACTAATAGCAAGTGGATCAGCACCAAGCAGTGCCTGTGCAAGTTCAGATGCTTTGGGAGGTTGCGCTGTTCAAATTGTGCCAAAAAAAATCGCGGCGTTCAGGAGGAACTGTACCCTCACACAAGAGGGACTATACTTCAGAGCAGGAACACCCAGCCAGGATCTCGATTCCAAAACACTATTGCACTGACGTGCTGGTTATACATAATACCAGCAAAACATTTCCGTACGCCACGACGTCAAGGCAGCCCCAAAGTCTTTTGTGCCTTCAGGGCCAAAACCTATGACCGGGTCATTTAAATTAGCAAGTCACCTTTTGTTTATACTTTTCTTCTTATCAATAGATTTAATCGTAGCCTTCACCACAAACCCCAGTTTCCCAGTTTGCGTAGGAGTTTCCATGTAGCATTTGCCACCCACCGCTCGCTCTTGGGGCTCAGTGGAAGCTCACTGCATCACCACAGTGCCATCGCCGGAGTGCCATCACCACAGTGCCATCGCTGGAGTGCCATCACCACAGTGCCATCACCACAGTGCCATCACCGCAGTGCCATCGCCGGAGTGCCATCACCAGAGTGCCATCACCGCAGTGCCATCGCCGGAGTGCCATCACCACAGTGCCATCACCGCAGTGCCATCGCCGGAGTGCCATCGCCAGAGTGCCATCACCAGAGTGCCATCGCCACAGTGCCATTGCTGGAGTGCCATGACCACAGTGCCATCACCACAGTGCCATCACCGTCCCCCGGCGCCCTGTGCAGTGCTATGGCAGTGTTGCAGTATTTGACCACTTACCTTTGAAATAAGCCTTTGTCCGTGCTCCTTGCAGTCGTGACGTGGAGTTGCACAGGAATTTTCCTGTTGCTGAACATCTCCACATCACTCCCTCTCTGTAGACCACGCGACGAGGAACAGAAAGCTCCTGGCCAGAAGACAGCCAGGCCGGCGGTCCCTGCATTGCGCTAGTCCCCTCCCCAGGTTTTTTGGGCATGAATTTGTAATCAGGGACTGAAGCTGGTCACGCAGCTGGACCAGGAACACCACCCAAGGAGCTGCTTTGGTCCTGGTGCGTACAGTACCGGCGCAGGCTCCCCGCCGCGCGTGCTGCCCAGCCTCCGACCGCTTTCCCTTTGCTCCTCAGTAAATGGCAATCGACGAAGGAGAAATACTGACTTCCTCCGGTGCTGCCAGCTGCCCTGGTGCAATAACTAGCTCAGCTAAAGGTTAAACCAGCCAAGTCATGAACAGAAAGTTTAAACTTAAAAAAAAAAAAAAAAAACAAAAAACCACAACCAAAGCCGGGGGGGGAGCCTGGAGCAGATTCCCAGGCTCGCCTGGCCGTATCTCACCCGTCCCTTGGCCCTCACCCTCTCCGCCGCCGCCCCGCAGTGCTCGCGGTCCACGTCATGGCCGTGCGCGCTGAAGCCATCTCAGCTCTAGGCAGCTAAATGCACCGCAGGTGTAAATCAATGACATTAAACCAGCAACGAAATTAGTCTGTTTGCTTTGACGTACCCTGCTAGGATATATTGACTTTTTTTTATTATGTAGAAAATTATGTCAGAAATCATAGTCCAATCCGAAATTCTACCACTTACGAAGCAGAATGCAACTTTAAGGAAATTACACAGTATTTGTCTGGGGTTTTTTAAATCAAGCACTGTTTAACACACTTTCACACACATTTTTTAATTTTCCTAGTGGCACGTAATTGCATTTGAAGCTTAAGATTTTGCAGCTTTGCTGGGAAAGACACATCTTGCTTTCCACACTCATGTAGGGAATACATATTTTGGGGATAGTGTAATCTGAAATTCTTCCACTGAGGAAGTCGGGATGACAGCTAGCAAAACTGCCTGTGAATCGCAGAGCTTTTAAGCGGTGAAAATGCAATTCCCGTGCTAGCACTGCCACCTATTGCCACCTATGGAAAAACAGGAGACAGGGTCATCCTCAATCCCTGTTCCCATCCGCGCTCCCTCCTTGGTTTTTGTTGCAATGCTTTCATGCCTATCTTCTCCTCACTACTGTCTTTAATAACATAGTGTCATCATGGAAAAAAAGGCAAATAAACCAAAACCAAGTGATATGTCAAATGTACCTGTAGAACAGAGGATAAAGTCTCTCCGGAACAAAACCAGCCCTGTATGGATGTGTGAGTGGTGACAGGGAGAGTGATCTGACCCGCTACATAAGCATAACATATATATGTGTGTATATACATAACATATATACACACACACACATATAGTATATGTATCACGAAAGCATGTACAGAACCCCAGACCAACACAACAGGATTCTCCACTGGCTGGGCTCTTCCGTCCACCCTGGGAGAGCTGCAGTTTTTTCTTTGTTATTCTCTCCCTCTGACCTCTTGTTCTTTTCTGTGGGCTTTTAATACCTTTTTTACCTCCTGTCTTGCTAATCTTAAGGTCAAATCTTACCACGACTGCTTTTTGCTTGAAGTGTCTTCTTCGTCTTGCGGTGTAGTGGTAGCTTCCCCTCCACGTAAGCGTTTCCTGGTCTTGTGAGATTCCCTTACCTGCAAGTTCCTCTGATTCCACAACTTCTTCCCTGCACCAGCCTTTTACCTTTACCATTTATCATTTTCATAGGTATTTTTGTCACGAATTATTCACATTCCTAGTCATACAATGCCCATTAGTAGCCCAGCACCTAAGCCACACAATTTTATAATACGTTCCCTTGAACAAAGATTTCACTCCTGTATTACCCCTAGCATTTCCAGTGCGTTACCCTTGCATCTGCAGTAAACGAGCTGAATTCAGTCCAGGAAAACCAGTTGCTTTCTCCTTCCCTGACTCACCTTTTATTGTGCAGTCCCTGCTCCCACTGTCAGCTTTTCAGCTTTGGTCAAAGTTATTCTCATTAGTAAAACCAAAATGAGGTATGTGAGGGATGCAAGGGCTGTCACTGGGTCTACAAAAAGACCCAAAGAGGACTTTTTTATAAACTTTTCTAATATGAATTAAAATGTTTTTACGAGACCAACTGTAACACAATATACTTTAAAACAATGTTCCTCCTCTTCTCCGATTAACAACATTATTCTCTCTCCTCAATTAGCAAAAACCCAATCTTGCTTAAGACTGAAGAAGGAGTAAACTACTTCCCCCCCCCCCCCCTTTTTTTTTTTTTCACTTATAGTTTTGGTTTCCGGAAACTGGAATTTCCTATACTTTTCTACTGAGAAACATCATATAAATTATACCTTTCTGTGCTGTATAGACCCTAGGGTTTCATTAAGTGACTGCATCTCCTGTGCAGCTGGAGATGAAAAACTTACAGGGATGATACAGATGGAAAGGTTATTAACAGAACTAGAGAAATCCATCTGCAAATCTCACTCTGTAAAGGTTTTATGTAACAGCTCTAGCTAACTGAGATGGTATTGAATAACAGCATGCTGAAAGTCTTCTAATGCTTTCCAAAGCCTGGATTTATGGATAGGGAGATAAATCATTGTATTGCTTATAGTCTGATGGATGAACAGTGGAGAGTTTTGGAGTCTGGTGATTTATTAATATGGATGCTGTTATGGGTTCTTTCAAAATAAAGACAGACAGCTCAAAGAATGATTTGTTCTGCATTTATCACAATCGGTTTCAGAAATGAGTAAGTGAATGCAGCTGTCTCCAGAAGTTCTTGAAAATTTTAAGGAATAAGCATTTTTCAATTAAATATCATTAGTTAAAAGTGAAGGAGATTACAAAGGTGATAAGATACTGTTCGGTTAACTAGGTACCCCTTGACAGCTTTAGTCAGGACTTCTCATGTAATATTTTTGCCTTCATGAGAGACTGTGAACCATTTCACAAGAGAAAAGTTTATGAGCTGTGTAACCAGTACCAGAACTATCCAGTTACCCAACCACCCATTCTCCCAAAAGCCACAAACAGACCTCACTCTAATGCCAAAAGTAAGTTTAAATTCTACGCAGGGCCTGCTGTAGAACTGAATAGGTATTTTCAAATATCTACAAAAAAATGTTTATGGAGTATTTGGACCAACTCTGCTCTCTGTTGAAAGTGCAGCTATTGAACATGCTTAAGCCTGGGACTTCAGAGCTACAGGCAGAACTGAAGCTCTGTGTCATCCCTTGCAGGAAAATCATTCATATGGCTTAGCCTTATGGATCCCTGCAGGACAGGTCTGCTCCTGGGCATGTTACTTTGGTTTCTGTACATGTAGCTTCTCTTCCTAACTGACGCAATCAGAAACTTTTAGCAGACTTGAGCAAGACTGAATTTACGGTATCTTATTAATAGCTGGCCAATAAAGCACAAAATATTTTCAAAATAACAGTAATTTAAATCCCTAAGAATAGTGCTGATTAACCAAAAATGCATCTCCAGCAATCTCTATTATTAAAAACACCGTATTCAAGGAATTTTGTCTTATTAGCAGCAGAAGCTAACTTTAACAAGGCATAATATACAATTTTAAAGAGTTTCAGAACAGTGTAGATTGTTGGTCACAAGTTTGTACAATTCTTAGAACATCGAAGAGCATCTAGGAACATAGCAGCAATGGCACTCCACTCTGCCTCCGCTTTCTGACTGGCCAGGAACCATCAATAAATTGAAAATATTGAACAAAAGGAACCTTTAGCAGAATTAGAATACAACTGAAAATACTGGCAAGGACCTCTCCCCATAGCTGGATCCCAAGAACCGCTATATGCGCGTGCTTGTGTGAAGTTGGGGTAAGAAACTGGAACTTTAGCCAGGGCTTGCACATTTAAATAAAGCTATAAATGCTAAGAAATAGACCCGCCATTTCATGTGTCTGCTTTTGAAGTGGAACAGTTCTGTTTATTATTCCTGCCCCCTCACACCTATGGACAGACTTACAATCTGTGAAAACCATGGACTAAATGAAGAGCAAGGAGGACTGGAGAAACCGAAAAGTAACAAACTAGTTTTTCCTTGCCTCAGGAAAAAACACGCTCATGCACAAAGCAATTACTGAAGGTTTATTAAACAGAAGCAACCACAGGCAATTATATTTCCTGTCTCCTCTAAATTTCTGTTAATGAAAATCAAAGCCTTAAGTTTCAAAACAACCCAAATTATGAAACTAAGTCATATGAAAAGTCACATTTGACAGCAGATTTATTACTACATTAATACAATTTTACAGTGATTTCTTATAGTTCTGTTCACTTAGGTTACTTTGTTTTGAACGTATATATTTGGTAAGAAGTTGGAAACAACAGAATGTGAACACCAAGGCAAAACTACCAAAGGATATACAGGAAAAGATCAGGACCTCTTTATTAGGCTCGCTGCTTATATTAATATTGAACACAGAAGTAGTCCTCTTTTTTTAGGAATTAAAGTAACTATAAGTAGTTATTTTACAATTCTGAATTTCTTGGGAAAAAAGGTTGCTATATGTTTCTATAAATTACAATATTGATCTGTACAGGAAAAGGTTTCTTATTTGAATACTCAAAATTATTACATCAGGTTACAAAAAAAAGAAAGACCGTAAGTTTTTTGTTTATAGAAATATAAGTACAAGCACGAGATGTGCATTTCTCACATTCTTCCTGAAGCTCTGCAACCCACTGAAAAGTTGGGAGATTTATGTTCGTCTTCCTTCTAGATGAAAGTTCTAGATTTCATTGCCAAACTCCTGTTCGCTGTTGGTTATCACCAGCATGCTCAAAAAACATGAAGTCCTAAGAAGGAAACAAAAAGCAAACAAAATACTTCTTAAATGCAGTTCTTAGTTCAGAGATCTCCTGGCTGTTTTGCAAGGTGTGCCAAGCACCTTCCTCTTGGAAACCTCAAATGATGAGAAGAAGGTGGGGGTACCTCTCTCCACCCTGCCATCACCTGGGTCTCTCAGAACAGGACACCCACAGAGAGAGAAAGAGGTGGTGAAAGACCCACATGGAAACTCTACATGATCACTAGCCACAGCTGTGCCTCCTTTACTCAGGATTCGTGCGCTGGCTTTGTCCGACCCGGCTCAGCCCCTTCCATTTCACCTCAAACTGCAGCCCATCGTAACTGTATCTTTAGTTTACATCTGGGGCCCCATTCTCGGCATCTGGAGCCCTGGGGTGCTCGCGCTCGCTCACGCTGTACGTCATGCCCAGGGTAGCGCACGAACATGCACGGCCACAGAAAACCCAGCTGGCGCACAGGGCTGTTAGAGGCTGGTGAGCACCTCCCAAACCCGGGGTGCTTCACGTGCCCCTTCCCTCCCCGTCCGCGACCCTGCCAGCGCCGCGGTGACACGGTGCCCAAGGCCGAACCGCACAGGCGAGCGGCG
>NW_010524265.1:0-2481 GCF_000687285.1 Phaethon lepturus | reverse complement strand
TTTAAAATCCAAATTAGAAGTACTGGCAAAACCAGAAGGTTTCCCCAGCGCCATTCCCCTGGGAGACCAAGCACGCTTGCTAGCAACCGCTTTATTAGCACTAAACCAATTTCCCAGGGGGGAAGAGATAAATAGCCCCACCCAAAAACATTGGGCCACTCGAGCGCTAGAAGAAGGCCCGTTGGTCATAGTTAGAAATGAGCTAGGAGAATGGGAACAAGGGTGGAGACTAGTCCTTACAGGGTGAGGGTATGCCGCGGTCAAAAAAGATGGAAAAGTTAAGTGGTGTCCACTTAAGTCCATCAAACCAGATCTTCAGAATAAAACTAATAAAAACTGTGAGTTTTTATCCACAGGATCAGATCACTGGGCGCCCTCGTAACCCGTATGCCTCAGTAGCGAGAAAAGATGACAAGTCAACAAACATCCTGTCCACATCTGTGAGTTCCGCACCGGCAGAATCCGAACAACAGCGACATAACCCCCATAGATGGCGGCTGCAATGTCTTTGTGTAATCTTAATTTTAGAGCTCATTGTTATAGGACGAGCAGCATCAGAACACCATTCCCATCGTCCATTTAAATGGTCCCTCGTTCGAGCTGATGATCAACAAGTTATCGCTACCCAAATTACACCAGGTGCGCCAAGCTTTAACGTCACTCTGTGTCAGATTATCCCGATGGACGTGTGTTGGGAATACCTAGATTCCTATATGTGTCCATGCTCCAATCCTGGGAAAAGTTATTGTCATTACCCTAGTCACTATTTTTGTGGTCATTGGGGATGTGAAACCATAGCCTCTGCTTGGATACCGGGCAGTGGTAATGACAAATACCTAAAAGTCCAGCGGGGTCCATATAAGTGTTCTCCACCGCGAGCAGCGTCAAGATGTGCGAAATAGGAGCTTTCCCCGGCACAAGGGCCGGGACGGGCGACATCACAAACAGAAGGGACTTGTTCATTCCTCTTTTTAAATGTTACCAACCCCCAAGAAGACGCTTGGCTTCTTGGAAAAATGTGGGGAGTGAGGTACTACGAATCAGGGCGAGACAGAGGTAGTTTTATCCTCATAAAGAAAGAAATCCCCCCGAAGGATCCACTGCCAATAGGCCCCAACCGAGAAATCATTCCTAACCCAGTTCTTCACCCAAAAGTACCTGACCCAACAACACCTATACCATTACCACACAGTACCGAAGCTATCGCACACACCACCAAAATTCCCGATCAAAGTTCTCTCTGGAAAACGATGCAAGCTAGCTATCAACTACTGAACAAAACTAACCCTAATCTTACGGAGCATTGTTGGTTGTGCTACAGAATACAGCCACCCTTTTACGAGGCTGTAGGAATAGGTAGCAAGCCCATGCGTATAAATGGTTCAAATCCGGCCCAGTGCACATGGGACATAGAAAAACAAGGAATCACATTAGCAGAGGTTGTAGGAAGCGGCGTGTGCGTGGGTAAAGTCCCAAACCATAAAAAACAACTCTGTGTTAATAAGACACAAGATAAAACCCCTGCGAAGTGGTTAATACCGGCCAGCAATACTAAATGGATTTGTTCTATTATGGGAGTTACACCTTGTTTGTCGTTGGACAAATTTGATGAATCCCTAGAATACTGTGTCCAGGTAACTATAATTCCTAAAATCTTTTACCATTCCGAAGACTTTGTTTATGATTCACACATTACCCCAGAACACCATCTGTCAAAGCGAGAACTCTTCACAGCACTAACAGTAGCTACTCTGATGATCATGGGAGGTACAGGAGTAGGTACAGGAGTACCATCCGTAGTGCAACAAAACAAAGAATTTAGCGCCTTGAGAATGGCAGTTGATGAGGACCTAGCTAGAATTGAACAATCAATAAGTGCATTAGAAAGTTCACTTAGATCACTATCCGAAGTAGTGCTACAAAACCGAAGAGGGTTAGACCTAATGTTCTTACAGCAAGGGGGAGTATGCGCTGCACTGAGGGAAGAATGTTGTGTATATGCCGACCACACCGGAAAAGTGAGGGACACTATGTCCAAATCGCGAGAAGGATTAGAAAAACGAAAAAGGGAATGAGGCGCAACAAAGTTGTTTTGCATCATGGTTTAACCATTCACCATGGCTTACTACCCTGATATCTACCCTGGTAGGACCAATTGTAACAATCATAATAGCATTGATCTTTGGTCCCTGTATATTAAATAAGCTTGTATCGTTTGTTAGAAGCCGGCTAGAAAGCGTTAACATGTTGATGGAACGCCAACAATTGCTTTAAAGAATGTTACCTACCTCCAGTTATACTCTGTTATTCTCTGTTACACCCCAGTTATCTCTTGCTTAATGTGCCTTATGTTTTCTATTCAAGTTTATGGTCTGTGTTTTAATACTGTTATGACGATTAACATGTTCTTTATCCAAAATTATACTACATGTATTTTTAAGATTGTTACATTTAGCTATTTTTATTACGCATAGGGAGGGG
>NW_010524264.1:15011-20863 GCF_000687285.1 Phaethon lepturus | reverse complement strand
TATTATTATACCTGTACAGACTTCCAATATTTATTTAAAAAAAAAAAGGTAGACTAAAGCCAACTTAAAAAATATGGTTGCCCTACTTCAGCAGATAGAGAATCACTCTGCTCACTTGTGACACATCATTGCTTAAAATTTAGATGTGTGAAATCATACTGTAATCTGAAAATTATTGCCAGTAGAAGTGGAAATACAAGAAACAAACAAAAAAACCTACAAATCCCAAACCATTTAACAAATTTAAGCCTTAAACGGTGCAGACACTGTTGCCAGTAGTATTATGGCATCAAACTAGTCTAATTAAAGAAAAAATCTACCTCCAGAACAAAATGGAACAATGTTGATAATTCCAAGAAATTTGAAAAACATGCTAGCATATTTGAAATTATGGACATTTGGGAAAACAATTCTTGTATACACTTTCAGCTGGTACTTTATTTTCTATCCTACATGAGTAGATTAATTGTACATTTTCTTTCAGCCTTATAAAAATGTACCACCTGGGCAAAATGCTCAGTGTGTGTGTCCCTTTTTGAAAAATGTGACAAACTTTTCAATGGCAATATTGTCTGTAAGAAAAGACATCAATCTCAATACTAAGTACTGTACTGATTATATTGAAGAAAATATTTTCCCTTAAGGAATAGTAAAGAAAAATATTAATTTCACAGTCTGGAGTTTGATTCTCCCATTGTCTTGTATTGCAGGTTACCTGCTAACACCTATATGATTAGATATCACTACAATCCATAGTCTGGTTGCCACAGCTACCAACTACCTGCTAAGAACCGTTGTCCTTTTCCTAGGATTTCCTTAGAAACCAAACATAATGAGTAAAATATTAGGGTTTTTTTGATGACCACATTTCTAATTAACAAGAAAATCTTCATATTGAAGAGAATTCTTTTTTAACTTCAGCAGAACTGGCAATCCAAAAATAATAGTATTAAGTGGTTATTTAAAATTTAGAAATAAAATTGACTTAGCACAACAAGTTGCAGCAGTTGAAATCTTTTTAATCTGTCTCACAGAGTCTAGCAGCATAGTAGTTTGCGAGCTGAGGTACGCAGAAGTAAATTTAGGGATT
Source organism: Phaethon lepturus (assembly GCF_000687285.1). Lineage (NCBI taxonomy): Eukaryota > Metazoa > Chordata > Aves > Phaethontiformes > Phaethontidae > Phaethon > Phaethon lepturus. The sequence continues at coordinate 19,773 of NW_010524264.1, read as the reverse complement.
AGTAATCAGAAGAAGTAAGCAGGGTCCTAGGTCAGGACAGAAGATGCTAGAAAACAGGAAGAGCCCACATTGTAGCAATGACTTTAATTTCTGTGACCCTGACACAACGAGCAGGACTGACAGACTCAGCTCCAGCCGTCTGCTGAGGTCTGGCAGCCCTACCTAGAACAGGAGCCTCCTTGTTTGCTAAAGACTTCCAACTCTACCTTTTATGAGCAGCATCTGATAAGTAACCTGCCCTTACCTGGAGAACAAAATTTGACTGTTTAATATCCTCTAGGCTCCTCAAACCCTCGGACGGTAACCTGGCTGGAAGTTGTCACTTCTCAACTAATAGGCTAATCTTCTTTCTCATAATAAATTTGCATGCATTTATACAAATATGTTGACTTTATTTCTTTTTTCCTACTTTATCTTCTCAATATCCCCTGTATCTTGACTACCTAATCATGCAAAATCTTAGTTCCCACAACTGAACAATTATATAGTATGTGTGATTTAATATATATGGTTGCACAAGTAAGCAGAGATTATGGGCCAAATCTTTGTATTACATACTGAATTGCTGACACTGGTTCACCTAAGCAAACATCTTCCAGTTAGCTGCTGAATTCATAAGCCAAATAATTATACTTACATTTTTTATTTAGAAAAAAATATCAAAAACCTGACCAAAAACCTGACAAAATCCTCTGCCTCCTCCCACCAAAATAAATTAAGAATACTTCAAAGACCATTGATGCAACTCTGGGAACAGTTGAAATAGAAAAAATATAAAAATGAAATGTAAAGAAAGCTGTTTCTAATGAGGGAACAGATCATATAAAGGAAACCTTTCAGATGCTGCACAACAGCAAGAAGAAAGTTTTTGCTGGGAGAAGGCATGCTCAGTACATGTAATTATGTGCTAAAGATAAAAGACCGCATATAATAAAATATGGCAGTTTTAGCTGGTCTAGTGAATCAAAATAAGTTTATAGCCAGGCTCTCCCAGAAATTAATATAGTAGTCTCAATGCATAACACTTTAAGAAAAGGTTTTTCCTCTGATTCTTATATGAGTAGCTAAGAACTGTGGTAAACTAATGATTTCTTTATTGAAATATCTGGCTAGAATCCTGATTGAAAGACCAAGTCTTAAGAGTTTAGGTTCCAAATTAAGATGTCATCAGGATCATTAAGATTAATGGAGAGGGCCAGTTCTTGTATCACATTTTGGTGTTTGGACTGGACTATAAATGTAGGATTTTATATTCCTCTTTATCCATGGTGGAGTATTCTTTGATATCTCTATATTCTTTCAAGAAAGAATGTGAGTAAAATATGACAGTCTGTGTAATTTTGTTGATGAATTAACATTTTTTTCATACATAACATTCTACTTACAAATATTTTTTTTAAACTCAAGTTTTTCCTACTTGTGACAATGATGTGAAAATAGGCTCACAGAATTTCATATGGATAATTCTATCTTTTGAAGTGCTTATTAGTTATCCATTACATTTCATGAGTCAATTGATTATTTACAACCATTTCAGTGTTTGGATTAGTCACGCACTGGTTGCATATCAAGAAATTTATGCTTAAAGCATACTTAACTAATTCATACGTCTTTTTAATCTTGCTTGATGAATGACTGTTAAATATCTATTTTAGAAAACCTTACCCACTGAAAAATCTAAGTTTCATAAACAAAATAATTCTGATGATGTTTTTTACAGTAATGGAGATTCTTTATCTTACTTCAGGTCACTTCATCTAACAAATGCAAGAGAAATCAGAATTTTATTTGGTAGCTACTAATCCCTTTCACCTCTTTATCATTCTCTGTGTTTCTGTATGTACATACGTATATAAAACATAAAAACCTGGGGCCTTTAGAATTCCTGTTTGTTCTGTTAACTGTTGTCTTTGCATATGATGGCACTTGTGTGAATTATAATGTATACGCTCAGTTTATTGAAACAATGACAATTGATAATTGTCAACATATTAATTTAACTGTGTGAACTATTTTTATAAGTAAATGGCTGCTCCAATGGTCAGGGTCATTTTCAGGAGCAATTTTTTTTTTTATGTCTCTAAAAGTTTGGCTATTATTTTTAATAGCAGAGATGTTAACCAATGGTTTCAATATGTACTATGCAGGGTATTAGAGTTGTGACCACAGATAAACACCTCTTTTATGATATTCCTATTAACTTCAAAGTTGGGCAATGGCATAGATTGTAGGTTGATTAAATGTTGGGAAAGTGATATCTGTTTTTACCTATACTGATTTTTTGGTAAAGCCCAGAAGACCGCATCATAACATGCAATAGCATGTAAAGAGAAGCTCCAACTGCTTTCATCTAAAACCTATGTTCCCTAACTTATTTTTGGCATTGTGGTGAAAACAATCACACTGATATTTGTGTTCATTGTGTCCGTTTGTGTCCAAGATAATACAGTTGTTACCTTAAATGCATTTTTTTCTATATGAAGACAGAGGAGATAGCCCTTAACTCTCTTTTTCTTAGATATATTTTCCCTCTGAATCAAGAAGATAATTTGATGAAATCTAGACATTGCAGCTCAATGACCAGTTGAAAAAGTCAGTGTCTCATATTACAAGTTTTCAACAGATTGATTCTTCCGTTCTGATTCCTCAGGAATGAGTAAAGGAAAAAAGCTGCATTTGAAAGTTATAATAAATTGTCTAGCCTTCTTTTCCTTGGAAATCAAGGGGAGTTTGAATGAAATAAATTTAAATGATGTTTGAATCATTTTCACGAACAGAATTGAGAGTAACTCATATGATAAAGACAGAGGGACATACTTACTGCAGGTTTGAGTACATATATATTGTTTAAATCAGATAAGTTGCACCTATTTACATCTAAATTAATTTGGCCCAGAAAGCATTAGTACACATTAATAAAATGCAGATGAACAACTGTTCTTGTTGTTTAGCAAATATGGGTGGTAGAGACTTCCATTTAATCGTATTTCTTCTTTCCCCCTTAGTCTAGCACCAGACTGTGACATGAGCACTAGATTTGGATGAGAAATGTAAGCTGAGTTTTTCCTGGACAAATGTATAACACACTCTATGTCAGATACTTTGGCTTTTAAAAATATCTTGTTTCACCTACAAAAAACAAATGAGACAAAGAAATCCTATGAAATCATTAAAAACTCAAATTTCATAAAAAAGAAATCCAGTATTCAAAGTCTTACTGGAAACTTTTTGGATAGTTTTGGCAAGCTATGGAACTTCTGTAGTGAAATGCTTTTGTCCTCTACAAATCCTATTAAATATCTAGCCTTTCAGAGAGCAGTTTGTGGAGAAAGTTTAGTGAAAGTGAGGGTCAGACTCTGGATCTCTCCACCACTCTTCCAGAACTATTGGAGGTAATGATTGCCATTGTATTTGTTACTGTGTTAAATCAAAAAGATGTGGTTTAATATAACTAGTATGTACATTACCTCAATAATTGATTAAAACATCAAGTGAACCCACAGGTGGATTTCTTAGCTTCCCCACAAAGAACTGGGATATTTATACACAATGTGACATGTTATTATGTGATTTTTTTGTATATTATTTCTCTGTGGCCACATTTCCTGAGATGGGAAGATGGATTCAGCACCAGATTTGACAAATCTGCTGCTTCTTAGCTTTTTCATACTCTTGAAAAAGAAGCTTGATTTTCTTAGTAATAAAGTCCATCTTGTCTTCTATAATACTCTTCACCAGGGCACTAAACATAAACATCCCCAAGTGTTTTACATGGGATATTTTAGCTGTCTTATAAAATCATACACAATAGAGAAGTCTAGTAAGCTCTGTTTTTCATGTTGTTTCCTCCATTTAGCTTTCATGAATATTTCTTGTAGGTCTGTATCATCTCTTTCTATTTATCATTTCTTTCTATTTTATCCCATAAAAGACTAGCTCCCGTAGGTTTTTTTTCCTAGTACTCCATCTAATACAAACTGCATTACTCAGATGATGGGGTGAAAATCTTGTGACATTTTCCACTGATATGCAGCTTAACTACAAAACTAAACTAGGCCAAAGCACATGCCCATGTATTACGCTGGTGTGCAATTATCTAACCTGGTGAACTACTATCCTTCTCCTTGAAGAAGAATCACAGAATAGAATCACAGAATCACTAAGGTTGGAAAAGACCTCTAAGGTCATAAAGTCCAACTGTCAACTCAGCACCACCATGCCCACTAAACCATGTCCTGAAGTGCCACGTCTACACGTTTTTTGTACACCTCCAGTGATGGTGACTCCACCTCCCTGGGCAGCCTGTTCCAATGCCTGACCACTTTCTCAGTAAAGACATTTTTCCTAATATTCAATCTAAACCTCCCCGGCGCAACTTGAGGCCATTTCCTCTCGTTCTATCACCAGTTGCTTGGGAGAAGAGACCAACACCCTCGTCGCCACAACCCCCTTTCAGGTAGTTATAGAGAGCGATAAGGTCTCTCCCCTCAGCCTCCTCTTCTCCAGACAAAACAACCCTGGTTCCCTCAGACACTCCTCATAAGACTTGTGCTCCAGACCCCTCACCAGCTTCGTTGCCCTTCTCTGGACACACTCCAGCACCTCAGCATCCTTCTTGTAGTGAGGGGCCCAAAACTGAACACAGGATTCGAAGTGCGGCCTCACCAGTGCCGAGTACAGGGGTACAATCGCTTCCCTACTGCTGCTGGCCACACTATTCCTGATACAGGCCAGGACGCTGTTGGCCTTCTTGGCCACCTGG
>NW_010524264.1:0-14892 GCF_000687285.1 Phaethon lepturus | reverse complement strand
TTCTCGCACCGGCCGCCCCCCCGCCCACCCCCCCCCAAGCCTGTAGCATTGCATGGGGTTGTTGTGACCCAAGTGCAGGACCTGGCACTTGGCCTAATTAAACCTCATACAATTGATGTTGGCCTATCTATCCAGCCTGTCCAGATCCCTCTGCAGAGCCTTCCTACCCTCCAGCAGATCAACACTCCCACCCAACTTGGTGTCATCTGCAAACTTACTGAGGGAGCACTCGATCCCCTCATCCAGATTATTGATAAAGATATTAAGCAAGACTGGCCCTAAAACCGAGCCCTGGGGAACACTACTTGTGACCAGCCACCAACTGGATTTAACTCCACTCACCACAACTCTCTGGGGTCATTGTGGTTTAACCCCAGCAAGCAACTAAGCCCCACGCAGCCTCTCACTCACTCCCCCACAGTGGGATGGGGGAGAGAATCGGAACAATAAAAGAGAGAAAACTCATGGGTTGAGATAAAGACAATGTAATGGGTAAAGCAAAAGCCGTGCACGCAAGCAGAGCAAAACAAGGAATTCATTCACCACTGCCCATGGGCAGGCAGGTGTTCAGGCATCTCCAGGGAAGCAGGGCTCCATCACGCGTAGTGGTTTCTTGGGAAGACAGGCGCCATCACTCCAAACATCCCTCCGCCCCTTCCTTCCTTTTTTGCCCCAGCTTTATATACGGAGCATGATGTCATATGGTATGGAATATCCCTTTGGCCAGCCTGGGTCAGCTGTCCTGGCTGTGTCCCCTCCCAGCTCCCCGGGCACCCCCAGCCTGCTCGCTGGCAGGCCAGCACCAGAAGCTGGACTGTCCTTCATTGCTTAACAACAACTCAAAACATCAGCACGTTATCAACATTTTCTCATCCCAAATGCAAAACACAGCCTCACGCTAGCTTCTGTGAAGAAAATGAACTCTATCCTGTCTGAAACCAGGACAAAGTCTTAAAACGTTATTGCATCTTCATTAATTAAACTATTTGTTTTTTTAAAATGAATGAATGAAATGAAGCGTATAAGTTTCATATATCTCCACAAATGCTATAAAACAAGTCTGTAATGAAGCTGAAGGTGTCAATCAAGCACCCTTAGTCTCAGGTCCTGCTGCAGACATACTTCAGTCTCAGTCAAGGTGCTTCATATCATTAAATGAAATGTATTCAGTATATTTCGAGTCCTTCCCCAAGAATGTTAGAAGATAGAATTCAACACCAGTTGCAGTCCTGAAGTCCTACAAGCAAACCTATCAAAGGAAATATTTGCAATCACATACAATCCAATTTTTTAAGTGATTAAAAACATGAAAAACAAATAAGTATGAGAAATTCTGGATTCTTTTGTAGGTTCTATGTAATCATGAAAAATTAAGAATATCCAACAATTTAAAAAGAGCTTGTGGGGTAAGGAAAAGAACTGCAAAACTATTTCAACAATACAAATACTAAATCCCATGTAAAATAGATTTATGACTTGAATTTGAACCCAAATGTATTCCTTCAATAACTACTCATTTTTTATCCCCTTTTGCAGATGAGTCGATGCTTTAAATGAATAGATTGGAAAAAAACCACAACATTGAATTCTTGTCTTTGCCACAGGTCAGGTGGAACTATAGATAAACGTATGTGATTAAACTGAGAATTTAAATGAATAGATTGGAAAAAAACCACAACATTAAATTCTTGTCTTTGCCACAGGTCAGCTGGAACTATAGGTAAATGTATGTGATTAAACTGAGAATTCGTGACTAAGAACTAAAAAAGGGGAAAAAACTTTCTAGTATCTTAGTAATTGCAAAAAAAGTCAGCGAGTATACTATGCCTTTCTTCTCTATCTATATGGGCCATTTTTACGTGCTGATTTTTTGAAAATAACTTCATAGAATTAGTCATTTTAGCAATAAACAGAACCCTCTCACCCCTATAGTTCCCTGAATCTTCTTTGGATGACAGTTGTTAGCTATTAAAGTGATTGGATTGTGGGAAGATAAACATAAAATGGTGAACACTATATCTTTAACAACTTGTAATGTAGAATCATTAGAGAAGCTTATAAGTGTTAAATAGGAAATTCCTGTCCAACGCACTAAGACAATATAAAAAATATATGCATTGATTCAGAGACTGTGCATTGTGTTTTAAAATTTGGTTTAATTTCCTAAGATTAAGAGTCTCCATACATTTTGTATCCCTTCCAACAGAAGTGATATGGGGAGAAAGGGAAAATATGAAAGGGAAATTCCACTATCAGAAGAAAACAGCAATATCTACCTCAAAGACTATAATTTTAGTGTGTTATTTCTTTGCTGGTTTTCTTTCTTTTCTTAACAATTTGATCATATTATTAGATTAAGGATCTGTAAAGTATGGTTGCCAACTGGCAAATTTCTGAGTTACAGACTTCTTGAAGATGTACAAGAACTGTAGCTCTATAACTTGCTGCTTTCTTTGCTTGTTTGGTTGATTGGTTGTTTTGTTTGTGTAAGCCAAAAACCTTATTTTCTAACTCAGCATCACTTTTCTAACAGTAGCCAGAAAAAAAAATGTTTAGGGAAAGGTGGTAAGAGGCAGAGTGATTTTTTTCCTGGGAGCGTCTTATCCCACTGCACAGTATCCAGTGGACTTCTTGAGACAGAAACTGCAGCACTGTCTTCTCATGTAATATTTACTGTTGGATTTGTCCTACACAAGGGCATCTCCTGCCTAACTGAACATTATTTATATTTTTGGCCTCTGTAAAATTTAGTAACAATAAGTTCCACAAACTAACGACATACTGAGTGGGAAGTCCAAAAATCACCAGACTTCCTTGTTTTAGATTTTCTTTCTTAATATTTTCTTTAGTCCCTTCAATGTAAATAACATATTAGGTAAATAATGAAACAATCTTTACTGATTCATCTTCTCCAAGCTTAACAAAACCCAACCATGTTTCCTACCCTTTCTCTTTTTTTCAAGACAAGAAATTGACTTTAACTAATTTCTTTTTTTTTAAGAAGTCATTTCATGCTTTTGATCATCCCTGATGCCTTTCTCTGTACATTCTCAAGCATTATTATATAATTCTGAGGACCGAGGACAAGAACTGTATTAATTCTTTGTGATGTATGTGCATACCAAATTAAAATAGTTCTATAAAGTCTCTCTCTGTGCTTTCCTAGTAATTGCTAATAACCTATTTACTGTTTTGACAGCTACTGAATCTCGACTTTTCTAAAAGCTATTGAATCCTGAAGCTTTCTAAAAGCTATCCTCACTGATTCCAACATGTTCGCATTCTTGGTGGTAGGTAACTTATACCCTGTAATTAAATTTCACCAGTCATTTTATTATCTAGCTATACATAAAGTATCATGAGACCTTTTTGTATTTCAGCTCTTTGCAGTTAGCTTTGGATTTGATTTTCTGTAATAATTTCATATCATGTGCAAATTCTGTTGCTTCAGTATTCAATCTCTTTTCCAGCTCCAGCCTGTACATATACTATATAAGCCTGTGCAGGAACAGTACAGATCCCTGGATGACCCAATATAGTCATCCCCCATAGCAATCACTGTGAAGATTTTTCCCTAATCTGTTTTGCTATCTTTCAATATTTTATTCTAAATCCCAAGATAACTAACACTTTTGAGAGCTTTGAGCTTCATTTCTCTCAAAGAGGATTCTCATGAAGGTTTGTTTTTTTTTTTAACTCAGAAACATTTAACTTGTGCATTTTGCTTGCTCTGCATGTTCCCTTCCTGTGGTGCATGCATTTGCACTGCAGCAAAACAACTTCTCCCCTAGTTCATGATCCATGTGTCAGACACAGGTATTTGACTGGACCTATGATCATCTGTAAGTAACGTGCAGAGTGACCCATCAGAGAGAAGTCATAGTGTTCCAGCTGCTGCAGTAAAAGTGGAAGACAGACCCTTGAGAGTCCTCATGCCCTGCTCTCCTTAAAGGCTCATTCCTAAGCAGCTGTGTAACGTCTTATATTCTCTCCATGATAACTGATTCATCAGAATTTACTGTAGACACTGGCATCACACAGATCAGTTTTCTGAACCCCATATGTTGATACTCAAAAGTAATTGAGAGTCCTAAATATATAGACAGAAAATCAATAACACAAAGTACTGTAATTATACTTTTTTTTAATCTAGATTTCTTTGTTCTGTCTCTGTGAACTTCTTAGGATAATCATACAGTCCCGCTTCCATGTGTCTATTAGATCTCTTTCATAGCAAAAGATGTATTTTGAATGGTTAAAATATTTCCCCTCCATCTTGCACTAATTTTCCAGTATAGTCTAGTACAGCATGGCGTAGGTTTCTGAATGTCACACACTCTCCTTGGTTTTATCTTTGACTAGACTATTAATAATTATGTAGGAATCATGAATGAAGAATGGTATTTATCTTTCTGCTAACACACTATCTTGACCCACAGTGCCATAGATAGTGTTGCCTCTGTTTCATTTTGGGCCTTCCACATTCACCTGTCTGAAGGTCAACAGGATGATACAATAATGAGAAAGTAGAACAAACACTGTCTAACAGAAGTAACATTTCACAAAAAAGCTGTGATAACAACTCTACAAAGACAGAAAAGGAATGCAGCTTTTTAACTGAGCACTACCTGACAGATTCAATAATCAGGGGAAAGCCTTAATTGATGACATTTCATTAGCATAATGAGTTGAAGCTGGGAAAAGAGAGTCTCTTACTAATTAATCAAACAAAGCACGAACTGTTTCAGTCCCTTACTCACTGCCGTTTTCCATTAATCATAAGACTGTGTATTAAACTCATTTGAATTCACTAGGTGTTGAGTATTTTGGTGGGAAAAGTATTGGCAGAGTGGCATGCTCAAGTGAACACACTTATGCAGGTATGAAACAGATTAGAAATTCATGTTTGTGAACTTAAACTCTCATCTCTGCAGGAAGTGCTGATAATATTTCGTCAGAAAACAGCAGACCTCAGGAGCCACTGCCCTACAGATGAAAGCTGCCTCCTCTCTAACAATGTTAGGTGGCTGCAGATGTTTAATCCATCAGGGTGAATTTTTAGTACAACATGGAATGCAGGGGCTATGCTGATCGCTGTCAGAATAACCTTTTTACAACACAGTTGCCATGCGTTGGACAGTTTTCCTTGTTTTTCCCAGCAGTGTTTTTTCTTTATTTTGCTCTGCATTTTAAATGTATAAAGAAAAGTAAAAACAAGGCTATTCAAGAGCACAGAAAGGCTCAAGTTCTGCATTTTGATTGTTGTTAATTTTTTTATTTTCTGGAGAACATTTATAAGCTGTGATGGTGACTGCTTCAGTAAATTTTTAGCAGCTTGGAAAAGGATAATAAATCAGGAGTCTTCCATGTTCTAAGCAGAAAGACATTTTTCCTTTCTGCCTGTAGGGTATCTTTCCATAGGAAAAAAAATAATGTCTAAAGACCGGAAAGAAACAGCCAGAGATATTTGTTTCTTTACAACAGTGCTTATCTTGGAGAAGAGAGACCTGTTTCCAAAGGCTGCATATTCAATTTCTACAAATTTTATTACTAAATTTATGATCAACCTTGTAAAAGATAGAGGTCCTTCTCTCATGCGGTTTGTTATTCTAATCATAGGCTAGAGAATCATGTTCCTTCTTTGTGAATCTTGAGTACTTTCTTAAAATGGGCTCAGCTTCAGAAAAACAGAGAATAAGTTTATGTAGAGACCCCTTTGCAATTTACCCTCTTAGAAAGGTGGCATTGGATGTTTACTGATGAGGAGGTGATTGAAGTGGTCAGATACATCCACAGTACCTGCCAGTTAATTCATGTGCTTCAGACAAGACAGACCATCACTGTTCTTTCAAGAACATGTATTTGTTGTCTGTGTTGATCAGAGCTCTGTTCTTCATGCACATTGGTTGCAAGCTCATGTACAGGATTGGGCCTTTGGGAGACTGTAAGTAGATTCTCACTAGATTTTGGAAATTGCTCAGTCTTTCCAAAAAGGCTGCAGAGATGTGAAACTTTAGGCATGTAAATGTTTTACTGATGGAAACTTTGTTGTAATGAGGGTTAAGGGTTTGACAAAGACAAGTTTTAGATTTAATTGCCTAAGATCCTTACTCAAGTATATTTTCGTGTCTAAATACCATTGAAAATCTTGACGCAAATATTTCTCTGCTTGCTGAGTGACAAATTTAATTTCTTTTCTATTTGAAAATAGAGTCAATAGATTAAGAGAGTAATTTCTGATAAGCCTCAAATTTATTGGAGTAAGACCACAGAAGAAAGGCATTTAGTGGTAATGAGACTGCAGGCTCTTGAATATCACTATAGCAGAAAAACTCTGAAGACAAACTGATAAAGATTTTTTTTTTCATACACAGCATCAATTAATTTAATATTAATGAGATTGGTATAGGACATAGACATGCTCAGTACTACCTAGGGTTTTTTTTCAGTGGTAAGGTTGATGAACTGTACTGCAGGTTTATAGATTTGATGTACTGCAGTATAGAACAATAAAAAAATTACAGTGCTGCACAATTTTCTGCTTTTCATTTTAGTATCTAGGCTTTTATGATTTTTTCTAGTGCCAGAAATGATACGTTTTTATTAAGATCTTCATAGTAATTGCAGAATCATATTTTTTTCCTTAGTTTCAAAACCTTTATGTTAAATATGAAACTTATTGCACTATGCCTTCAGATTATGTGTCTGTTGATATTCACATGCAAAACATTCTCACAATTCACACACAAATGAATGATACTCACACAGCTAGTGTGCAACAGCTTTTTCAGTTGTACCATCAATGGAATTGAAGCAAAAGTAAAGAATGGGTAAGAAGACTTAACACTTTCAGCTATGGATAAAAATATGAATCAAGAAAAAAGTAATACCTTATTCAAACTTTGTGTACATTTAATGCGGTCCTTAATCTGGTCAAGGTTCCTGAATAAGTTCTATGTATGATTTAAAACCTGCTTTGTTTAATATGTATCCAAGATACTGAGAATAAAAAATACAGATTTTTTTTCTCCTAACAATAGAGTGTAAGAGAGCGTGTACTCCATCTTTATTTATTTATTTACAAAACATTTTATGCTTTGTAAGACTATACCTGAGAAAAAAGAAAGGTCCAGTTTAAAAGCTGAAGTTCATTTATCTTTGAAAATTGTCAGTAGAGTTAGGCAATTCTTAGCTGCCTCCAAAACCCTGTCCATTTTGTATCTATCTAATATCTTGGGATTAAGATTTTTTATTTTGTTTTTTTGAGATGCATAAGAAAAGAGTATGAATTTTTCTGAATATTTCTATTGCAAATTAATTAAAAAATCTGTCAAAACTTGGTAATTCAATATCTAATTTATTCTAGTATGAAATGATGAAATATTCATACTTTGTAAATAGGGATTAGTATTACCAATGGATACTATAAGAAGCAGTACTGACAGGAATGTGAATATTTCAGGACTGAAAATTACTTTCTGAAAATTTATTTTCTAAAGGTAATTCTAACCACAGTGGAGTCTGTGGAGGACTACAATAAGACGAAAATCACATGATCAAAGAAAAAAGTCTATGTTTACTTCATTTGAGCAACAGATTTCCCTGATAATGCAGGAAGTTATGTGGCCATTTTGTAACAGGGAGTTGCAGGTATCCTCCACTAATGGCCCTATTCCAACCCCAGACTGAACATAGCTTGTAAAAATGGTGCCAGTTTAAGTTCAAAAGTAGATACTGAGATCTTGTTGAAGTGAAAAGCTATAAGGAAATAAAACATAGAGTAAAATTAGCCAGGCAATAGTGAAAGATGTTTATAGAGTCCTTCCAGTTAAAGTTTTCGGCCGTACCCAATAAAGTGGGTTACATGCTTCCCTGCTCGTGACTGATTGTTGGTGCATACAGCCACCAAAGTGTGTACATATAACAGATACAGAAAAGGTCTTTCCCCCTATTTTATTCTGCTGTTATCTCCCGGTTCTTAAGTAAGGGATCACCTCTTTTGTGGCCTTTGTGGTAACAGATCAACACAGTCCTCAGAAAACTGTTTGGAAAGACCTGCTTTCCTAGGTGTAATGTGAATAAGGACATGGAAGTAAACAGGTTGGAAAAAAGTAGAATGAAAATCCTACTGAGAGTTGGCCTTGAAAAAGATTTAGGACTCTTGCATGTACCTACTGGCAGAGAGTCAGACATCTCATGAAGCTTTCCTAACTATGGATAGTGGGTGTCTACTTAAGGACTGAGCTTTTAGGCTAAATCCCTTTTGTAAATTTAGCCCATAGTGAGATGATAAGTTTTAATTGTCACTGTGAAGTACTATATTACTCATTTGTCTGTAAGGCATGTTGTTGTAGTGAAAGAAATTAATAACCGTATTTTTTGCCTTTCTCAATGGGCTTTTATAAAAATACCGTCTGTACGGTTGGCTGTCATACTAAATATAAAAGCAGACACTAAAGAAAAAATAAATATAGTTAAAAACAAGTGTTGCCAAGAGGTTTAATTGGAGGAAGGAAAAAAACCCCAAATATATTATCCCCAAATCTACACGTCCTATAGTATGTTCTAACATATGTAATGTAGATTGCTAAGACTGCCAAAATCAGTACAAGATATCAGAAATTAACATTTTTATATTGGAGCAAAACTATTTCATCCAGAAACTTCTGAGAAATGAGATACAGTCAAGGGAATCTCTGGGTTTGTTATTACAGGTTACATCTCTTGCCATATGGAGTATGAATATCTGGGCAGTAGCACCATATGAATGTAGTTGAATTTCTCTATGTTTGCACTGTATTATAACCCAGGAACATGATTAATATTTATAGGCAGTAATCAAAGATAACATGTGGGGGGAGGGGTTATTCCTGAAGCATCTCTCTACTAGGATAAATAATTGCTTGAATAATTTCATGCAGTATAGAAATAGTGAACTGAGCATATTAAGAATGACAAAATAAAGCTTAAACATTGCAAGCACAAATTTATTTTCAAACTGCAATATTTCAACTTCTCATAATAAAAAAATTTTGGTAAGTTAATTTGTAAGATTTTTGTTGACTCATAGAAAATAAACTTCTTGGAAGATGCAATTTTAAATATGTCTTTATGATGGACTTAATTTATTTTCTGAGTGTACAATGTTCATTTATTTATTGCTTTTACAAACTAAAGTCTCATATATTTTCTGCAAAATGTGTGATATATGATACCATTTTTGAGAATAAGATTTCATTAAATCAGGACAGCAATTTTAAACAACTCTTTTAGAAGTCAAGTTAAGTAAAAAAAAAAAACCAATCAACTTGCTTATTAAAAAAACTCCTTACCATAACAAAAAAATTCAAATATTTCACATGCAAATATATTGAATTAAGCAATAGCATAGGTGAATTTGAGAATAGTTATAGTAGTCTGTTTACAAAGAAAGAATTAAAAATATCTACTTAGCAGTTTGATTTACACAATATAGTTTGAATTAAAAAAAACCCAAAAAACAAATAACCAAACAGCTGGAAGCCTGTATTTTACATGAGGTTTAGTGCTCTGTTGGACCTATATCTCTCTCATGAAATTAACTCTTGTCAAAATCAGAGGAACATTTTCAAGCTCTATTTGGTTTCTAAGAATTAAAAGCTCTTCCTGAAATTTTCTATGTTCTATTCACACTTCGTTGTAAGATATTGCCTGAAATAGACGTATTTTCTAGTTTTCTACAAAAATGTTATAGTTGTTCAGAAATGCTGCAGAACTTGTGGTAATATCTACCTTTTATTAACATCTGTAAGTTATTTTTGAAAGATGAAAAAACCCAGAAGTTTCTGTATAAAATCACTGCACAAAAAATAACTGTGTGGAGGTTCTGCTCATTCCTACACCTAACTTGATAACAAGTTTTATGACAGTGAGAATCCTACTTCTATAAATATAATCAAATTAATATACATTTTCTGATAAGAAATTATTTCTGAACTGGATGCAAGATGACAGCTATTTCCACTTGACCAAAAGTACTGAGAAATATTTCGTATAACACATACACTCTCTTTTCCTGGTTAGCATTTAAAATTTTTCTAAAACAATATATTGCTAAGTTTTAGTTTACCTAAACTCTGATGATAAATGTGATCCAGAAAGTACACAGAGTATTTCCATGTGGGCAGTTTACTTTGTGGAGGAAAAAAAAAAAAGATGAGGGCAGAAAAGGCAGATAATTTTATCCAAAAGAAATTTTTTATTCTTTCTTTGTAAACAGGCTATTATACTAATTCTTAAATTCACCTATGCTATTGCTTAATTCATCACATCTAGTGGACTTGATAAAAATTACAAATATTATTTGAAATAGAAATTAATAAAAGTGAGTAATTACTATTTATTACTTATGTAGATTGAAATGCCCTACATAAATCCCATTTGTAATCTGACCAGATTCTATGTCAGTCTTTTTTGTGACTTGTCAACATTTCTGCGTGACTTCAACATATAAATTTGCAGCAGCTGTTGCCTGTTATCATTGTGCTTAGTAAGACAGACAACTGAAAAAGTTGGCTCACAAATATTTCTAATGTAAATTTAGCAGTGCTTGCTTTTATTTTTGGTTGTTATTGTGATAACCATTTACCAGGATTATATTAGCTTGATTTTACCCAAGTTGTAAACTCAAAAAATTTTTTTCATCTGGTTAATTATTTTTTCTTGCTTATTCACCTACAGTCCTGCAACTCTAAAACCCAAAATTGCTTACACTTTTTAATGTTTCCTAAATGTTTTTGCACGTTTTTTCCATGGGTAAGCAATATACACAAAGGCAATCTTTGTCTAGTTCCATTTTGTATATATAAAAGCCTGAATTACGTGTGAGGTTTTTATCTCGATTATGCTATTAGTAACTAAATGTTTTGAAACAGAAAAGATGATGCATCAAAGAGCAATATGACAAAAATACTTTACATAAGGACATTAAAATTACTAAACTTGCACACAAAAGACTGAGAAGGAATTTTTTTTAGGAGATTTCACATATGGTGTGAAAGAAAAATGGAAAAAAGCCAGAATCCTGATTACACAGAAGATTAATCTGAACATTCAGACTCTGTATTCTAATCTGATTTCTAACTTTATAAGGAAGTTCAGCAGAACTTTCTG
Organism: Phaethon lepturus; assembly: GCF_000687285.1. Lineage (NCBI taxonomy): Eukaryota > Metazoa > Chordata > Aves > Phaethontiformes > Phaethontidae > Phaethon > Phaethon lepturus. Next base: position 3,741 of record NW_010524264.1, on the reverse strand, counting down.
CCTAAAATTACAGCAGAGTATCAACAAACAAATGAAGTAGAACAAAATTAGTCATTGGTGTTTGGAACCCAATATGGAGAAAATTATGATAGCCAGAGTGAAAAAAAAGACAGAAGTCACTGTCATATATTCTCTATTCACCAACATAACTATACCTTTCAAATATTAACAACTGAAATAAACATATTAGGAAAGGAATTAAATCCTTTCCAGCCCCAGAATATGACACTCCCTACTGTCCCAGCCATCCCTAGTTTGACACTACCTTGTAGCTGACTTTACTAAACTATACTGCTTTAGCGACCCTATACATATAACTATTGTGCTAATGTGTGCGTGTACAACTTATTCACAACATCACATGTAGCTGTTCTATCAGTGATCACTATTGACAGTAGCTGTCTCTTCAGTTGCAATTCAATTGCAATTATCATTTGAATGAGGAATCAAAAGTTTAGAAAAATAAATTTCTCTTGGAAAGAAATTATTCCTTAAGATCAACAAGAATATGTAATTAGTAGCAAATTTCTTAAAGAATATCTTTTCTAAAAATATCCTCCAGGTGGGAGGGAAGATCTTTAAAAGGGGCATGTGTTAATCACCCCTTTCCATCTTTCTTTTTTTAAGTCTGGCTGTACTCGGGAGATTTTTAACCATTTTGAATGTGTTTATTCTGTCTCAGTTCTTAGCTTTCACGTGCAAAGACATTTTCTATAAAATACCTTCAGTATTTTCAATATGTATTGTTCTATACATAACTGCTAAATCAATGCACTCAGAACTGAATAAAAATGACGCCACTCACCATCTGTTACAATCATTTCAGATGCCAGCTCCAACTGGCATATTGACTGACACTCTGAGAATGGCCTTATGGTTAACAGAGAAACCTGGAAGTCAAGACTCAAGCTATTCCCAGGTATCCCAAGCAAATCTCAATTTTTTTATCAGAATAAAATAATAATTTTTATGGTCCTCATAAGGACATTTTAAAGTGTTTTGTAGTTCTTTAAACTAGTTTTTCAAAATTGTATTGAGAACTCTGGATGAAATATTATTCAAGTTCACTATTTTTTAAATAAATATTTTTAAATAAATGAAAAGTGCTTGTTTCTTATTTGAATTTAGCTTATTTGCTACATACTGAACTTGAAGCATCTCTCATTCCGCACTTTATTTGTGATCTTTATTTGATGGAGTTTGATTGGTTGATATTCATTTTTTTCTATTTAATCTTCATTACTACAGTGCTCTTAGTGGATATTTAGACTAATCTTTCCATATTCTCATTTCCTTTATTTTCAAATCAATTTCCTAAGCCAAAAAGTGAAATATATTTTCACTAAAATTTGTGTTTCAAGTTATTTATTTTTAGAATATTTTATCCAGGATAGATAAAATGATAATTTTATTTTCCTAAGAGTCAAAACTCCTGCGTTTTATCCAAGATGGATAAAATAGGTAATTAGCTGCAGGGGGGGCTACACCTGACTGCACACAATCTATAAAGAAAAGACTGGTTCTTAGTTATGTAAAAAATGTGAACTGGAACCATGCAAAGACACAAAATGGAGAACATATATGCATTGCCATCACAAAATGGAAAGCATGTAAGCATTGCCATCAGTCTGCTAGAGAGATACCTAAGGTAACTTTAAACTAGTTAGATCAAGTGCTAGCCATAATCTAGCTGAAGCAACACATAGCTCTATGCTTTTCCTTTCCATGATTGTCATCACCATGTAGGCCCATCTGGATAGCTACCGGCCATTTCAGTGCCGTACTGAAGGTGTGTCTTGCCTTTCCTTCCATGTTAGTGAAACTTGATCTGTAATTCATTTCAATAGCTCCTTAGCAGTCTAACCGATACCAGGAATTTGTTGCAGGAAATGTCTTCTTTTCCCCGAGAATATTATCAAGAAACAAGCAGTATCATTTTAGCTTTACTTTATTAGAGGCTTCACATCACCTGCAGTGTGAGAAAAGTTTGAGACCACCATGTAGGACTCCAGAATAATTCAGAGCATGTTCTCTACCCTTCTAATATTAATTAATCTGAAGCATACACAATAAAAATCATTATTAGCCATAAAATTAACGTGATATGAATTTGACCAGCTTATTTCATCAGTTACTCCTAGGAAGGCACTTGTAAAGTAAGATTTGACAGAGCATCTGACTGGCTTTTCTCTAATTATGTTTTCACATTTCAGGACACCTGTATTATATATCTATTTTTTTCTCTTTGGTTATCATTGACATGTGATAATTCTTTTTCTTTCTCTCCTTCCTCCCTCTCCCCACCCTTTCCATTGCCTTTTTTTGTATTCTTGATCAGATACAGCAGTATCTGATCAGATACAGCAGTAATTAAATCTCCCTCAGTATTCTCCCTGAAACTCAGAACATTCCTGGTAGGACTGTAACATTACTGGTGTTATTTTTAACTTCTTTTTATAATATTTTAACATGTTTTTTTTTACGTTTCCATATACATGGTTGAGGTATAACTCAATAAATATTGTGAGGTTCACAATAACAGCTTAAACCTTGCTTTAGAGAGGTCATACACATCCTTCTAACATCCAAGCGTGATGTGGATGTGGAAGGGTTTGTAAGTTGGAAGTGAGTCCAACAACAAAAATGTGTAAATCTGCATAGTTTAGTCATTAACCAGTTATTAATCCAGTACTCCTCTTTATGTCAGCTTTTTTGCTGTTAATGCAATTTCCAGTGACTGTTTAGGAGAAAGAAGATTGGTGGTTGGGTACTGGAAATAGCACTATGGTATTCTAGATTTCCAATATTATAATTCTACTTCCACAGCAAAAAAATGGATTCTTAGATGATGCAAATCAGAGTTAATCCCTTTGACAACAGTCGTGAATGTGAATTTGCACTACAGAAATGTTTGAACAACAGTATTCATTGATGCAGCAGTCACTCTGGATGTAGTTCTTTCACATCATTAATTTTTTTTTTTTAATGGTATTGTTTAGCTGATCCTAAATGTAGTACTGATTCAAGTACTATTTTTCCTGTGCTTACATGTTATTTGATCTTACTAATCTTACTTACTTGAAGAAAGCAATCTGGAAGAAACTGGTGCCTGTTTTAGAAAGAAAGCAAGAAGCTCAAATACAATCTCATTTTGACAGCAACTTTCATGCTATTGTGAGATCTCTAACATTGTATTTTATGGATTTCCTCTGATTTGTTTCATCTTTAGTTTAATTTCTTTTGATGCAAGTGAAGATCTACCTCAAATTTTCAATCAATCCAAATTTTGCCAATCAGAGGTTTATATTTATTATCCTGACATCTCAGTCTTGGATGTCGTATTCTCTTACCGTGAAAAAATAAGATGAACTATGTGTTTACTTAATTTGTAAGCCTCACTCATTTTTCACATACTGATCAGATTAACAAGTCTAGTTTGATCCTCTTATGGAAAGCATTCCTCTATGCCATTCCTGTGTATATCTGTGTGTCTGTACAAAAGTCTACCTGGACTTTAGTAAAGCATTTGACTTTGTCTCCCTCAACACTCTCCTAGAGAAGCTGGTGGTCATGGCTTAGATGGGTGTACTCTTTGCTGGGTAAAAAACTGGCTGGATGGCCAAGCCCAGAGAGCTGTGGTGAATGGAGTTAAATCTAGTTGGCCAGTCACAAGTGGTATTCCCCAGGGCTTAGTTTTGGGGCACGTATTTTTCAATATCTTTATCAATGATGTGGATGAGG
>NW_010524263.1:110112-130667 GCF_000687285.1 Phaethon lepturus | reverse complement strand
TTATAAATCTAATATTTATATTTAAATAAATGTTAAAAATAACAAAGGACTACAGGTTCAAACTGTCTGAATTAAAAAATTGCTTTCTTTTCCTACCTGTTTTTAGTTGCTTTTTGGTTAAAATTGAATGAAAATACTAGGTCTCTATCAATTTTTTTGTGTGGAATTTCTAGCTTGAGAAGTGAACATGAAGAAAAGAATTATGTGCAGGCTAGAAGCTGACTTTACACAGTCTAACAAACTAAAAGAAGGTATAAGCCCAATTTTTATTTCAATCTCTAAGTTTTGTTAATATTGCAAGCTCAGGTAAAGCAACATAAAATGGAATGTATTAGTTATTTGACAATTTAGTACATTAAGAATGGTTGTTTTGTGTTCCTTTAGACAAATATGCTATCTTTTCACCTATCAATTGTTTGATGAAATACCCTACACCTTCCTTCTCTGTGTATGTATATAATATATCTTCAGTGTTAGATATTATATTTCCTAGAGTTTTGTTGGTAAAATTTGTGATATTTAATAAATACTTTGCTGGAAAATATTTTTGCAATTATTTACTTAGTAATTTTAATTATGCTACTGCAATGAACATTGATATATTTTACTTTCCTGTCTGAAATATTTTTTTTAAATGAATATGTTAATTTACTGAACACTGATCTCATCTCTTTCTGTTTCTGAGACTCTCTCTGTGTACCATAGCTAGATGTTACAAATACTGAGGGAAATGGAGAAGTAATGACAACTTAACTTTAGACCAGCATGTTTGACTTTCTAGGATCCCTCTGTGGTCAGTGAAGAAAGCCAGCCCCATCTTCTCAGAGGCAATGCCTTCATGGGTGACCTAACTGTAGGCAGCCATCAGGATGTGACACCATGGTCTCCCTTCATCTCGCCTGTGGCTGAGCCTCCCTGCCATCCTGTCTGTGGTGGCACAATCCATTTGCCCAGTTGTGCAGTTGTGAATTTGGCCAGGTCAGCTCCCTGATCCAACTGAAAACCAGCACCACCTGCCAAAAAAAAAAATTCTCTTTAGTCTTATCTTTTCCTTTTGATTGCAGGTTGTAGCTCACAGATCAGATAAACCATGCTGTGAATGTGTCACTCCACTTAGACATTCAGCTCGCTTACAGAGGAATGTACCTCTCCATTGAAGGATGCTGGTGAAATTAACTTCAGTAGACTAATGTCATCTTGTAAACAACCTGCTACTTAAATGCAATTAAAAAATATGGAAATATTAATCATTGATCACTCAGAAGACCTGCATGTCTGCATACATCAATACATTTAGTTTCCTCTGAGAATGCAAAAACCCAAACAAGGATCTGTCACTACTGCTGGGGAGAATCTATCTTTCTTAATCAAACTCAGATGAATAGATACTTTCTGAAGAAAGACAACCAAAAATGCTGGCTAGTAGCCTGGAGCATTCTTTTTGGCTTTTTTTTCTTTTCACCACCATCAGAGGCTGCCTCTGATCTCACATGGAGAGAAGAGAAATGTGCAGTGAGAGGTTTAGTGGATCCAGATGCTGAAACAGGAGACACCCATATGTATCTGTATGTGGAGGAAAGACTGATAATGGCTGAATGAAGCTATGAAATGGGTAGGCAGAAGAGAGAAGAAACTGGTCACACATGCAGAAGAGAAGAGGAATAGCACAAAGGAAGAGACAGGTATGATGTGAAGGAAGGAAATAAAATAAATGTAATAAAGTCAAAGCAAAAGATGCCCTATATATTCATATACAGATAAATATACAAATAAATAACTGTATGTAAAATAAAGAAACACATATATATATTTCATATATGGAGAAAGAAAGAACAAAGACAGAAAAATATACATTAATGATGTCTCCTAATCACATTTTCTTCATGTGAAAGCCAGTCTTGGAAGCCAAATCTCTTTCCCACACAGTTGCACTGATCAGCCTTATGACTCTCCCAAACTCACTGCTACTTAGGGATTTTCCTCAGTCTGCGATTTCTTTTGATCTATGTGGAAATTAATATTTATTGTCATCTACTTTCTTCTCATCTATCTGTTCAAATTACAACCTAAAATTCTGAATATTATTTGCTTCCAAACCATCTTCACAAACTGGTAATGGTTTGCTGTACGTTTTCACTTCTCTGACAAATGTATATGCTTGACTTTATTAGGGAAAGGTATAGAGCAGTTGCCCTCTGAAACTTCTTGAGATGCTTGCTCCAGGCACAGCGTGTGCCCAGATAGCTGTGTACCACTGGTGATATTTAAGCATGCTGCACAGAATAATTCAAGACCTTTACATGTTTCGTAGAATAAGTCAAAGTACTTAGTAAGGAAGAAAAAGGTTCATTTTATGCAGACTTAGTCAAAAAGTCTTCGGAACTTATTTTTTTAAGTGATTAGAAAAAGGTATTAGACTGTTGCAGTTAAAGACTTTTTCCTACTGATTAAAGGTGGAAAAACTGGCTAGGCTTAATGTTTCAAATCAAGTACATTAAAGTGACATTGGCAAGTCACATGACTGAACAGAGCCAGCCATGAGGAGCAAGCCAGCTGGTGCTGGTGGCATGACTTCCACATCACATGTGTTTCAGGAACACTTCATGCTCACCTGGTCTGTCTTTAGAATGCCCATGAGAGTTCAAAGGGCCAGATGGGTACCCCTGAACCATCTTGTCTTGGTTTGTTGAACTCCACAGGGAAACCAGTTCTCACACTCTGAGAATGCTTCATGTGTGAATCAAAGTTCAATGAGAGACAATCAAGAAATATAATTTCCAAACTGAATGTCTGATCTTAAATAAAATGCCTCCTTTGGTGCACTTTTGGTAGGTATAAAATAATATTACTGTTATAAAACATGGTGAGAGTGGTTTCCTAGTACTCACGCAGGTTCATGTGAAAGACGCAACAATTATATTCCTGAGGAGAACATGGTGTAGGATTGCTTGGACATAGCTATCAGTTTCACCTGGACTTTGGTTTAATGGCTTCAACTTCCAAAATATCTTCCTAAAGCTAAGACTTGGCTTAGTTTGACTTCCAGCTCAGTAAAGTATTTCTGTTTGCTATAAGTGGATTGTGAGAAGCTAGAGACATGCTGTATCTTACAGTGTGGCAAATTAAAAACTCTCATTGAATTATGGTGTTCTGGGACTTGTGGAATTACTTTTGAGCATTCCAGAAAGTTTATTATAAACATCTCCTCTCTATTCTGAATTTTGGTCATTTTTGAAATAGTTCTCTGTTTCGGAGTTTTATAGCAAAAGCAATGTAATCTCAGCAAATTGGTTCAAAAGAGGTCCACATTAACTTTTTCATTTCATGTGGATTCATATCCCCCAAGTTTTGCTTTGAGTACTGAGTTCAAACAAACCAAAAATTCAAAGGAAAGCTACACCCATATCATTGAATTTTGTCTGGGGAACTTTTTTTCCCTTTGAGTCATAACCAGAATAATAATGAGTAACAACTGGTTTCCACCCAAACTATGAATGACCTGTTTTTGCTAAAACTTAGGCCTTCTCTATCTGGGAAAGCTATAAATCTCGGTGACAGTTTTGGTAGACCAGGTTTAATTTCAATCTTCCTCTGCAAAATTGATGTAAATAAATTTTATTTTGGTTCAGCTGCAACCTCCATATAATTGGGATGCCCTGCTTCTCATACTTTTGTGTGGTGGTTTTTTTTTTTTTAATAGGATGGATGATTTACTCACTTTTTCTCCTATGTTATTTTTCTGTATAATATGACTTCATCATCAGGTTAAGAGTACTAAGTATGATTTCTTTCACAGTCTACTGCCAAAGGAAATATTTACAAGTGCAACTGGGGGCAGAGAGACTCTATGACTGCTATAAATTTATTCCTGGCTGCACAAATGTGTCATGATTCTTAGTGGTGCCATGTCTAATTTAGACCAAATGTAAACCTTTGTATAGACAGTGCTCTGACATCCCAGTTAAACTTGCAGAAAGACTAGTTACTTGGGCAGAAACTTATGATCTCATTCTAAGATCTAAGTGTTAGTACCAGCTTGCCAATATTCTTTGGGGAAGAGTTAAAAGTCAGGCATCCTCCTACAACGGTCTCATCCATGTCCCATACCTTTGTTTCCTTTGGTTTCAAGAACCTTTTCAACAAATTTATCCCATATGTATACTTAAAATTTTAGGGGTCTCTTTTGCATTTCCATGGGAAGTAAATTTGTCTTTTTTTCCTTCCCAATTTTAGTTTATTTACCAGAAAGCTAATTCTTGGGAAACTTTTATCTTTAGCTCCATTATTTGGGCTGTTTGATTTTTTTCCTGATACTTTCTTACTCTTGTGCATTTAGATTTTATTTAGTTAAGTTCATTGATTTCTCCCAGGATTTTGATCTAATATTACCTTTTCTGCCTGTGTATATATTTCATTCATGTACTAAAGAATTTCTCAATTGTTTAGCAAGTTACTATCTCTAGAGAAAGCAGCCTTTAGTATGTAATAATTTAGTGAAGATAGACTTTGGTTCCATCTTGATGTGATAGGAAAATTTAAAATTGGGCAAAGAAACAGATTTCTGAATGAGCCTTGATTTCTCATGTCATGCCTTATGCACAGAGACTACACACTCTTCAAAGCAACAATCTCTCTGTGTAGACTTAGAGTACAGTAGGCCAAGTTTCTTGCCACAGTAGGCCTCCTAAACTCCAGTGGAGGCTTCTGAAGACCACGATGATATTCTTTTTCCTCATGACTTGATGTGCCACATACAGAAACACTGGACTGACTTTGATACACTGCCCCACACATGTACACGTATTTATGTGAATGCAGTCCTTGTCTTCTCCCTGTTTGTACAGCTTCTGGAAAAAAAAGTAGCCAGAGGTAGCATGTTGTCACTAGAACAGTATTTGGACTTTATTCCTCTTCATTTCTTTCTCAACAGCATTTTAATCACTGAAAAGAAGGTGGCAATATGACAGATTTGTTATTCTGGAGATAGCAACTTGTGTTCAGTCACTGTCTTTCTTTGGTCCATTGGTCCATTTGGTCCTTTGGGTCCATTGCACCCCGTAAATGCCTTGTGACAGCAACATTGGTTGTGTGATGGAATACAGACTATATTTTCCCAAGAAAAATGGTGTCAGAAAGCAAACTGCCAGAGCCAGAACACTACATCTGCAGCTTGCTCCTGGCTGGTATTTGATGAGCCTCCAGGAAAGAGAAGATAGGTGGAAGCACTGTAGCTGAAATGAATTGTCATATTCAGAGACAGGTTGTGTACTCCTGCTTTTGTATGGCTTTGTAGTGAACAGAAGAGTATGATATCCATGCTGATTTTAAATAGGTTAGTAATAATAAAAACCACAAACTCCAGCAGGAGGGAAATATATAGATGTTTTCTTATGGCCCTTGGTAGTTCTATATAGACATTTCTGGAACTAATGTGATCTCATCTTTATTGCTGTTGTTGTCTGTACTAACCAGATTAAAACTAGTACAGCTATGACTCCTAATACTGCAAAAACATCTTAATTTGCAGTGTAGTCAAGCCCTAAGCCCTTGAAGGGGCAAAAAATGTGATAGCTAAATTTTCACAAAAAAACCATTTTAATAACATAAAGGACTGTACTTGTGTTTAGCTTTGTTTTGTTTATCTTTTTTATTTTCTTTTAATCTTCTGGAATACGTACAACTCTCAAAGTAAAGAATTACTTCTTGCTTTCTGGAAAATATTTTCTCTGTTTCCCCCCTTTTTTGGTACTTCATTCTTATCACTGGAACTAAAAGCCCAGAGGAAATACTGTTCTTGGATTCATACAATAAATTAACAAATTTCTCATTAGAGCTGTGTACAGATGTTCAGTGGATATGCGTAAAAAAGCTATTAAAATCTTGCATGAGGGATTAAAATACTCCTTTGGTTTCCACCCTCAACAGATTTGTGTGAGATTTGAGTAACCCTTAAAATGTTTCAGGTCGGAAAGTTCTGGTGGAACAAATGATTTAATATATTGTTTCATCATCATTGAGAGCCTGGATCAAATTCATGGAAGTCAAAAGAAACTCCTCATCTGAATAAATCTTAATAGTCAAGAAGTGACTACTCAGCAGCAGAAACAAATGCATATAGCACAATTCAGTATTTTGACACACTGTAATATTGCCAACCTTTTTTTGCTGATTTTTAATAAGTAATTATCTGCTCCTTAAATATATAAAAAAAGCAAGTCATGTTGAAAATTAGTACAATATATTTTTGCTCTTTTCCTGTCCCGTTCTTTAGCAGGTTTGGAAAGTTAGCTATAAATAGGTTAATATTTTGAATGAATCATTGTTCGTTAAAGAGCCTTAATGATTAAGTGTGTTAATACAATTATGTCTTATCTGTTAGGCATGAAATGTATTCAAAAAGGACATACATGTTTCATAAGAGTCCCTAAGAGTGAAGTGTTATAGACTAAAAATAGCTCAAAAACCGTATAAAAAATTGAATTTAAAATCAAAATGTTACAACTGGGAATTTTACTCTTTTTAAAGACTTCAGTAAAATGTATTTATTAATTTCTTCACTCTCTTCTGACTTAATTTCTCTACAATTATCAAGAAGGTTTATTTTTTGTGACACTTTATATGTTTTCCTAGCTTTTTTGGTTTAGTTACTTCATTACATATTATGGAAAACACACAGAGAAGCCCTACAAAGTTGCCCAATAATTACTGTTGTAACATTCTAGTTTTCATTTGCTTATAAGGTTGCCAAACTTTAACCGTTTGAGCTGAAATGTTGCCTCCTGTGTAATTTCACTGGTAAGGGAAGGGGGAATATGTTTCAATGAAATGTGATTTGTCTGGGGTTTTTTGAGGACAGGAGAACTGTGTTTAATTGCTAGTGTCAGAACTGCCGGTAAGTATTGCACTGAGTTATCTTATATTTTCTGTCTAGCAACAAATACAGTGAGGTCATTCTGATGTCAGAAATACACTGGTTGCCACATCTGTGAATATTTGGCCAAATTGTGAGCCTTTTTAAATCTCAGAGGCTCATTAGAGCCACAGTCACGACAGAGATTGTTGGTATAGAGAAACTATCTGAAGATTTCATTTGAGTTGGGCATGCTTAAGTCCAAGGCTGAAGGACTGAGCAGAATTTTCCTCAGAGTTGCCACTCTCAGCAGGGACTATTGTCATATTAGGTACTGAAAAATGGTTATGAACTTATCTTTTGTTCCCTGTATCACTGTCTAGAAAGGGAGGATGCAGCAATGTGTAGAATGAACAGTGGTGAAGAGTTAAAGGAGGGGTAGAAATCACAAGGAGTTTAGAGTGAAGAGTTTGATGAAGGCTAGATGAAGATAAACATTTTGCTCAGGAACAACTCCGACTCTAACAATAACATCTCTGTGTTTCTCAGTTCTCCTGTCCCTGCGACACGGAAATAATGCCAGCAAATCTCACAGAGATGCTGTCAAGAGTTTTTCATGATCATCTCCAGTATGTTCAGGTGTTATACTGATAGCAGTACAAAAAAGATCACAAGGAAATAGGCAACGATGTATTCAGAGGTGAATTATGTACAGTAAATACAGGGCTCCATACTGAGTGATGGGAACCACAAACTATCACCTACAATATTCAAAATATATTTCCATCGTAACTACTAAATAAGTACGTGCCCTATGGAAAAACATTTGTAATCATGGTATGAAAAAAATTATTAGAAATTGTTAGATACTTATAAACCCCTGATTCATAAACTGTCCTCAGATCTTAGCAAAAAAGCGAAATGAACATTCATAAATTAGTAAGATAAGAATATGTTCTGAGGCTTCCATTTATCACTTCATTTATCATTGCCTTTGTAACTTACCTTTCACATACTGTCTTGAGCAAAAGGAGCAGGCAAAGAAAAGATTTTCTTTGTGTCCTGGTGCAAATTCAGTGCATGTGTTACAATGCCTCATGCCATTGTGTAAGGTTTTACAGTCCTTCTTCATCTGAAGATGGAGACTCTTTCTAACACACCCCTCAATCCAGGTATGTGTTTAGATCACCATAGAATATCTTGAGCACTTTTAGAGTTAAAAGGTGCTTTATTATTTCAGTATGTAAATTAGAAAAGTTTACTATTTTAATCGCAGAAGTGTATATCATCGACAAAAGAAAGAGAACCTAGTGTACTTAGTATGTCCTCTTTTGACTGATTTCCCTTTAATCTGTAGCACATTTTATTTACTCTAGTTTGTATGCTTAGATGTGTCCTCGTTTGACTTTTGGCTCAAGCAAATAACTCCAGAAACGAAGGATATGCCTACTGAGATCACTTCCTGCTGAAGTCTGGTTTCTTGGCTGGGAAACTGGCTTCTCTTGTTCCTGCTGGAAAGTATTTACAATGGGGATGTTGTAGTATAGTGGCAAAGTTATTCCAGGACATGTTCACAAGTATAAATAGACACATGAATAAAGGTATGCTAAAGAATCAGAGAAGGCAATGAAACCAAAACCTACTCATAATAATTTTCAATCTAGGTTTTGAATTGCCTGGTTAGGATTCCTGCAGGTTAACTCATCGCTAAAAGATGTGGATATTCCAGCCAGGGAATGGCCACCATCTATTTCTTTTCATGAAGTGGTTTTTGTGAATACCTTGAAAAGTTATAGCAATACATCAAATCACAGAGCGCAGGGGAGAGAACCACTGCACTACATTATTCTTATGAAAGCTAACATTTTTGTCAAAATTCCTCTGAGTGCTCTTAATATAGATGGTGTCACTGTGTCGTGTGTTTAGACTTGTGCCGTTGGACGCAACACCGGTGCTGACTGCAGTAGTGCTAAAGACAAACTCAGGAAAAGTGGCATCTGCAAGGCGTGCCTGCTCCGTGGAGTAGGGCCCAGAGGTGCGGGCACAGAGGTGAGGATCTGGGAAGAGCTTTGAAGGGCAGTGATGCTTGGCTGCGTCGTTGGACTGTTTATTCCTCACCTCAGGGTTGGTGTGAACAATTCTGCGCCACCTTTCCTAAAGGAGATGCAAAAAGGGGTTTTCAAAAGTTGAACCTGTGATTGCTCACTGCTTGCTATCTTCAGGTATTTTTATTGCTCAAGAAGAAATTTTTATCAACTGCCCTGTTTGCAAAGGAATATACAGGAGTTTTTTTAAAAGATGCACACAAAGGTCACTGTCCTCTTAATGGAGAGAAACAAAGAATGACAATGACAACTCTAAGAATAAGGAAATTCATCTCTATAACAGTCAAAGGGACTGAGAAAAAATTAAGAAAATAACAAAGAGTGTTAAACTATAACTCAAGCATTGAAGCAACTGTCACAGAATCACAAAATCATTAATGTTGTCAGAGGTTTCTGGGGATCACCTAGTCCACCCTCCCTGCTCAAGCAGTGTCATCTAGAGCCAGTTGCCCAGGACCATGTCCAGATGGCTTTTGAATATCTCCAAGGATGGAGAGTCCACAGGGTCTCTGGGCAACCTGTGCCAGAGACCACCCTCACAATAAAAATATGGCTTTTGTAATGTCAGACAGAATTTCTTGTGTTTCAATTTGTACCTCTTGTCCTGTCACTGGACACCACTGAGAAGAGCCTGGCTCTGTCTTCTTTACACCTTCCCAATAGAAATTTAGACACACGGATAACATCCCTATGATCTTTCTCTTCTCCAGCCTGAACAGTTTCACCTATCTCAGCATCAAAGGTGTGAAAGATGCCTCAGTCCCATAAGCACCTTTTTGGCCTTTCACTGGAATCTTTCCAGCATGTGCATGTCTCTTTTATACTGGACAACCCAGAACTGGACACAGTACTCCAGATGTGGCCTTACCAGTGCTGAGTAGATGGGAAGGATCACCACCCTCAACCCACTGGTGACACTCCTCCTAATGCCACCCAGCATATCATTGGACATGTTTGCTGCAAGGGCTCCATCTCTTTCCCAGGGACTGAGGTAAGGTTGACTTCTACTTTCTTTCTGGAAGACGGAAGTGACATTTACAGTTCTCACAAGCCACCTCCAGTCATGGTAACCGAAATTTCAAAGATGATCAAGATGATCAAGATGATCAATGACATTGGCCAGCCTCCACAGCATTCATAGGTGCATCCTTGGACTTGTGTCTGTTCAGCTTGTTTAAATATTCCCTAATCTGATCCTCCTCCACTGGAGGTAAGTTTTCCTTGCTCCAGACTTTCTCAGAGGCCTGTGAATCCTGAAAGCCAGTCTTACTGGTAAAGACTGAGGTGAAGAAGGCATTGAGTATCAGCCTTTTCTGTGTCCTTTGTCACGAGCTTCCCTGCCCCATTCAGCAGCAGGCCCACATTTTCCTTTGACTTGTCTTTACTGTTGATGTACCTGTACAAACCCTTCTTGTTGCCCATCACATTCCTCGTCAGATGGGCTTCAACTCCAGATGGCCTTTGGCTTTACCAGCCGCATACCTGCATGTTTGAATAGTGTCTCTGTGTTCTTCCTGGGTCACCTGTTGCAGTTTCCACCTCTTGCATGCTTCCTTGTGTGTCACACAACCGTAGCACAAAAGTGTGTCCATGGGTTCAGAAATAGAAGTAAAATAGGAAAACAATAACAAGGTGAAAAAGGTAAGGGGAAAAAAAAAAAGCAGAATGGCTTTCAGACAAATGATAACAATTGCTTTGTTTCAAAGTTTCTGGGCTGTGTACTCTATAAATGCATAAGCAACTAAAGTTGAGCAAGGACGAGAAATTAAAAGGGAAATTAATATCTGGTTTAGGTTAACATAATTTAAATTTACCATCAGATAAAATCTTTTGGGTTTGAGTCAGAGAAATAATTTCTCCATAATGATTTTGTGCAAGTGTCAGATAGATTTCTCCACATCTTTTCAATCCAGAAAAACAATGAATGATTGTTTCTTATTTTTTTTATTGTTTCTTTTTGTCCTTCATCTTCTTGTTTCTACAGTGCTTCTCCTGATAGCTTCTGAACAGCAAACCATCAGAAGGTAACGTAACCTTTAGGCTGAATGGCTTGTGCATTTCTATGCATCTGACAAAAGCTGCTTTACTCAGAGAAGTACTATACAAGTCAGTGTCATTAGTTGCAGCTGTCAAAAGGAGAGTGGAAGGATATCACCCTGAAGGTTTTTGGGTCTTGGGTTCCTCACTCAACTTGTCATAGTGCATGAAGCATGCTTGGTTTGGTGTCATGCCATTTTCCGTCATTTAGGTAGTCGTTACTTGCACACAGTAAATACGTGTATGTGTATATTTAACATGTATGCATGTGACATATAAAAATACCTTATTTTTCTACAGAGTTTCAAAAATAGTTCAGATATAGAGGTGTAAGTGGCATTGATTTTCATTGGTCTTTATGGACTTAAATGCCTTGCCTGGCTTGAATATCTATATCATAATGTGTTTAAAACTGTTCTAATGAGAATGAGACCTGAGCAGAGTGATGAATTCAACCCTCTCTTTTGAGCAGGCTCCAGTCCTAGGAAAACTTAGGTTCCAACATTTGCAGCTGGCAAAGGTCTGTAAAACTCGATGTATTCATGCAATGTGCAAAGAAGGTATCTAAAACTTTAAAAAAGATGCTTCTTAGTAGCTGTTGTACCACTTCATACAGAACAGTGTTCCTTCTAACCCTTTTCTCAAAAACTTTGGAACTATGTAATAATATCCTTTTGGTATTATTCTTAATTCTGTTTGATATTAAACTCAATCAGAAAAGCAATATTTTAATAGGTCTCAAACCAATCCCCTGCCCATCAACCATGATACCTGAGAATCCATACGATTACATTTGTAAATAGTTTAATATAAATATTATTTTCTATGTAATTAATTACCCCTTGCATTCACTATTATATAAGTTTAATTAGAGATATGCTGTTACTTCTAAGAGTTTCACATTAAAAATAGAATCTTCATGCAATGTGTGGCCCATTTTAACCTTTGATATGAAGAGCTGTGTAGTTAAATCTAATGGCACCTGTTTTCTGTAGTTGATAATCTGTTGACATACTTACACATTACTCATTGGAAAAATGGCCGTACTTCAGTGCGAAATTTTCTTATTAACCCTTTCATTCATAACTGCTAGATTTAGAAGTATTCTTATTACCACAGTTATTTAATATGTTCTGCTGCTTGTCCGGACATCTCTTATGCATATATACTTCCTATAAAGCTCTATTAATTGTCAAAAAATGTAACAGTCCACTGAAAAGAAAGAATAATTTTTTTGATTTTTTTTTTTTTATTGGATGCTCCACCTTTTTTAAAAAAGCAAAACCATGCAGAAAATGTTGATACTTTAAAAAATTCAAAAGTATATTCATAAAAATTAATATAATCCTTTGTATTTATGAATTAATGTGTTTATAATGCACTGACATCCAACATATACAAGAATGTGCAAGTAAATATGTAGTTCCTGCTCATATTGCTATTGATATCACCATTGTCACTTTTTGCCCAAAACCTGACTCAAAGTCACTCTGGCTTCTTCTTCTTTCTGAGTTAACCAGCACCTTGGGCAGCCAGCAGCTTGCTCATTTCTCATACATACCGAGCAGATGAGATTAACAGCTTCTGTGTTTACACTGCTGAGAGTTTATGCTTGTTGTCTCCCCATGCCTTTGGTGTATTACCTTCCTCTCATAGACAGGCATAGTCCTAGTGCATGAAGCAAAGCTTGAGTCAAAATGAGGTGCTCCAGCTTGTGTCCTCCTTTACGTAACCCCTCATGAGCTGGTGCTCATCTTGGGTCTCCAAATCCCCTTTGCATATCTATAACATGTATTTACTGGACAGCAGGAGAGACAGCTGATGCTATGGATGTTGCTAAAATGCTAGCATCATGCCATGATAAAGGAGATAACACCACCGTTTACTTCCACATTTATATTGTAGAAAAAAGGGACAGGTGTCCCCGGTGCCTAATGAAGTGTATTGAGTTTAATACTTAAACTGTTATTTCTGTGGAATGGACACATCCGTACATGGAGTGGGAGCCCAGCATCAGTAATAAAGGCACTGTGCTCTTCTGCAGGGAGAACTTGCCCTTTATGAAGGTATTCAACAGTAAGAAACATTTGTTCACAAGAGCAAAAAGACCCAGTGGAAAGGCATCTTTTCCACTGGCGTATTTTCAACTGCTTCTGATGAATTAAACTGACCTTTAGAAATACACATCTGGGCTGGCACTAAAGCTAGCGTTTCTGTTTTTTTAGAGTGTGTGTATATATGAAGAAAACAGTAAGCAGGGTTACTGAGCTATGTTAGTGTCCAGGCAGGTGCCCGTAGCAGGTACACTCCGCGTGCACACTGGTGAATGATGGCAGCTCCTCTGTTACGCTCTTTTCCCAGGTGCAGAACAGTGTCAAGCTGTGCAATCAACATCGCCAAGGTGTTTGAGGCAAGGAACACCATGATCTAAAAGGTTATGTTGAATTATAACAATATTTGTAGACAGACCACTGAGGGGAGGAAGGGGGGGAAGTCTCTGAGGTTTTTTGTTTCCAAGATAAACATTCCAGATTATTTTTATTTTAAAGAGTAGTGCAGAGGGGAAAATTCTAATGAGAATACAGAGCTTTGTTACCTAAAATAAAACTTTATATACATATATGGATTTCTGACTTGTATGCCTTATAAGCATTTGTTTTATTACAAACAAATCAACGTAGATCTTAAGGGTCATATTTTTAACACTAGAACCAGGTCCATCTTTTCAGAGGAGTTCAGATCATGTTCATAAGTGTTTACTTTTTTTGAGGAAAGTTCAGCATATGAACTGGTTGATGTGTCGAAAATCCTCACTTTGAAAATCTTTGAAAAGCTTGAAAAATACTGTTTTGGAGCAGTTAGAAGCTGAGACCTAAGCTCTTTTGAAGGTCTGACCCTGTGTAGCTTGTCAAAGGAGAGAAATCCAACTGTGTTTCCAAAACTTGCTTTGCAACATGAGCAATAGAAAATTGTCAGATCCAAAGCCCTGATTCTTCTTACTTGATTTTAGCCACCTGAATGAGTTAAAATTAGAACTAATATTGTCATCAATGCTCTCTATAGGCAGTACTGAGAAAGAAGCACTTCAGAGTTATTAACTTCTCACAGGGAAAACGTACTGTCTGTAGGCACTACTTTATCTAAATTTTAGTCAAATTCAGGTACGAGCTCTATTCCTTCTCTCTACTTTCTTCTTAGTTGGCTAAGTTCTTTTTTTTTGTTCCGCAGATGGACCTCTGACATTTTTGCACCATCGAATACGTGACGCAAAAGAAATAATCCTGTGTCTGAAGCACTGTAGATTTATTGACAAGAGGATCAGGTGTAGTATCTTGCTGCAGGAACAGGACTATTGCCAGAAAGTACCCATGAAGAAAGTGCACAAAGCCCTGATTTGCCTGGTATCTCCTAAATACATATGTATGATGAATACGTAAGCTTAGAACAAATATTCAGATGAGGCCACCAAGTTGACAGCCAAACTTCAATTAAATGTTCAGCCATGAAACTTTAAAAATTCATTTGGTCTTTTGAACTGCAGAGAGTTATTTATAAATTTATTATCTGCAGTATAGCTGAGATTTGTACGTTATTTCTTCTGTGCCGTGAAAGAATTGCCTTTGTTGGAACTAACAGTAGCTGGCAGGTATACAAAAATGTTGTTAGTTAAGAGATGTTTGAAGGTTGCTCATGGTTACCTGTTGTCTCAGTTATGTGAAAGAGTGGGGAGAAAGAAACTCAACTGATGAAAAAAAAAAAAGTTCAATCAATTTGGACAGATTGAGCAGTTAACAGGGAGGGATAAAAAAAGATTAGTATAAGAAACAACGCTAGGTATTGCATGTTTGGAATGGAGCAACAGATGCTTTCAGGATAAGCATAGGTATAAATCTTTTGCAATAGTTACTAAGTCATGTGACAACCACAAAGAAAAAGAATCCCTGTGCTCTAGTTTGGCAATGGGTGGCATTGTGAAATTTCCAGCTAACTCACTAGAAGAGCCAGGAAAAGCTTGCTGCTCTAACGACTGCTTGTCCCCTGTTTGATGTTCAGTTGTGGTTGAAAGATTTCAGAAAAAGACTATGTCTGGATTTTTTAACTCGCTGAAGGAGGCCCTCTCATGATTTTGTGATCTGAGAACAGAAGATGGAAAAACCAATGCATGAAGGATTCTGCAGAAGTATTAAGCAGGCAAGACTCCATCTGAAGGAAGACTTAGTAAGATACTAAAACACACTATTTACTTACAAATTGCCTATATTACATTCTGTTAATTAAGCAAGCACTTGCAAAATGTAGAGGGCAAAGTTGTTTAATACACTGTTAAAAATGTAGAGTAACACTCACGAAATATTAAATTGTATTATTTTGGTGCTTCTATACTGTTAAGCTAATATGTTCCATATTGTTTTTTGAACAAACCTGCACTAATGAGAATCCTGAAATGGTTAGGCAGTAATTAGATTGAACAGGCATTTCCCCATACCACTATATATGCTTATAAGGACACTCTCTATGATAAAACAGAATGCCAAAGAAAAGAGAGGATCTATGTTACTTCCGAAGGAAACCTGGACACTTTACATGTGTTCATGAAGCTACTAATGCCTCCTACCTGGTATCTTATTTTTGAACCCCGTCCTTCTTTCAATTATCAGGTGACTGTTTTCATCACGGGGAATAGCAAAGGGTTTTAGACAATGCAATGCAATGCCAAAACACCTTATAGAAAGCAAGAAGTGCACTACTTAAGTGAAAATTAAAAATGAATACTGGATTTTGTCAGAATGACTAAGCCAGGATAACACAATTTCTATTTAAAAAAATAATTTACTCAGAATTCTACATACGACTACGAAACAGTTGAGATACAGTGCAGCTCTAATAAGAAAAAAAAGTACATCTTTCTCAGGTCATTAACGGTGGTTATTCTGAAGTTATTAATCAGCTGAGTCCATATAGTTTCTAAAGCAATTATCAGGGTCATAAAATAAAAAAAAATGCAGATAAAGTCTCTGTATACATAAGTAATGCAAAGAGGTAGAAATACACATTTTTCACCATGAGGGTGGTGAAACACCAGCACAGGTTGCCCAGAGAGGTGGTAAATGCCCCATCACTGGAATCATTCAAGGTCAGCTTGGACGGGGCTCTGAGCAATCTGCTCTAGTTGAAGATGTTACTGCTCACGGCAGGGCGGTTGGACTAAATGACCTTTAAAGGTCCCTTCCAACCCAAACTATTCTATGATTCTACGATACATTGGCTACCTTGGTACTGGCAGGTGAAAATTTCAGTGAACTGATGTTTCCCCAGATCACTGTCTACCCTTAAAGGGGATATGTTCAATGACAGAAGGGAATGTCAAAGAAAAGAGAGGATCTGTGAGTGGACAGAAAATGTTTCAAAGCACTTGCTCATCTAGTCAATCTATCTTCAAAAAATCTGATATAAGAAAGGAAGTTTAAGTCAGCCCTAGGAGTATTCAGCCTGCCTCAGAGCAGGAGCTTTTGACATTTGCTTTGGGTCAGTATGTATAAAGATCAGACACAGAAAAAAACCACCCCAAAACCTAAAACTTGTCCTATTTGTTTTATGCTCCTGGGAATTCCTGGTAACTCCTGAAGGAACAGCCTGCTTGCCTGTTATCCGCACCAGAGTTTTCCCCTGGACCTCTCTACAGCGAGACTCTGACTCAAAGGTAGCACAAAATGGCTACAGCAAGCAGTCAGACCTTTCCTGTAATCTTTTCCCCATTGTGTTTGCAGGTGATCATTGAGGACCACAGCCCATTCTATGACTCTGTAGTTTCCCTGGCTCTTCTGAAGTATTTATAAGCTGGAAATTGTCCCTGTGAACTCTTAGCACACAAACATCTCCCATCTGCCCTCACCACTTCCTCATGTTCAGTTTGCAGTTGTTGTGCCCTCTGGAGAACTGCACAAGGTGAGGCCCCATCTCCCTTAGTGTTGCTAATCAGCTGCGTGAAGGGTAATTTTTCAATGGTCCAAAATGCATTTGTATGTTACTGCTTTCAGTTGTCTGTCCAAAATCTGCAAAACACTGTATGCAAGAGACAAAAATGCATAATATGAAAAAAACACTGCATTAAAAATTATGTTACTCCAGACATTAGTGCTTCAGATCTGTACTAGTACCTCCCAGAAAGGAGGGGAGATAAAGTGGGCCAAAATCATCCTGGGGAAATTCCAAGTAAATCCATATAATTCTGCCAGGGATAAAACTGACACTATAAATATTAATTAATCAAAGGATTATGCATCAAAATAGTCCATCCAAAATTTTCTTATTCTTCAGCTGATCATGAATTACTATTTGCAAAATGCCTTGAAAAGGACAAGCATTGCTTAAATACCACATATTAGTCATTGTTATTATTATGGATAGTGTTGTTGACTCGATTTCAAGAGTTCCATGTGATGACTTTTAAAAATAAATTACGGGTGAAACGACAACTGTACAGTGTATGAAAGCAAGCTCAAAACACTAGGTCAACACAATGCTCTATATTCTTCTTGAAAAGACTGAGTATTAGTTTTTGCATATCTCCTTTTATTGTGAATTAAAACATCTGTCTGGGATTTCTAAGAATCTGGAGAACAAATGGAAATGAGAGGCAGCATTCCTATCTTTCGATTGTATTTTTTATTAATGGCAGACCAGACTACAATCCAAGATCCAGGTGCAGTGGGGTTTTTAAGGAGAGGGCCCCAACCAGTCTACATGTGAAATGTGTGAGAGCATGTCCATGCCACTCTGGGCAACGTGGTGCAGAGTCCTCAGCTAGCTCCGGAGAGACTCATCCCTTCAAACCATACAGCTCAGCTGGGGTCCTGAAAACAGTAAGGTGCCCTGTAGATAAACCTCTTTGTGGCTGACGTATCCATGTGATTCCCATTCTGAGCGTGAACCATATTGCAGCCAAGTCAAAGACCTTTGCAAAAGGCTCCAGTATTCAACGTAAGTTTGCCATAAGTGCTCTAGGGATGTCACCCATCTGCTTTTTTTTTTACTTGGCTTAGTATAAAAGTGGGAGGTGGTTTTAAAAGCCAGGTTCAGATCTGGAACTGGTCTTCTTCATAGGAGAATGAGAGGATTCTCACTGGGGATTAATTCAAGCCCTTCTTGGTTTCTGACAATCAGTAACTTCATTCTCTAGGCTCTTCAGTGGTTTTCCTTGATCATTCTTCTACGTTAATAGTATTTTGAATTATCATTATATTTACAAATATAAATATTTTTAAATAGATATGAAAATATTTTATGTTTTAAGGTGGAATTGCACTAAGATATTTGCAAACACTGTCCATGAAAAAATCCGAGAATAGTATTTGAGTAAATATGACACATACACCCAGCAAGTAAAATTTTAAATTCAGAAATCATATTTTGAAAATAAACTGTTTCTTAAATTCAGAGAGAAAAAACATTATATAGACTAAGCAAGAAAAAATTTTAGTTAACTAAGAAATTATCCATTAAAAAGAGTTCTTATACAGTTTCTTCCAATTCATTTAGGTCAGATTATTTTACAATTAGATTACAGGATGATAATTACTAGGGTACGCTGTCTTCTCATATTCATTGTTTTTTTCCCTTACTTTTTTGCTTCAGTAACTTTTTTAATACATTCCCTAGTATGTAATTTAGTCATCTAATTCCTGTAATATGCTAAGATGCAGAGAATCCAGGCTTTTATTTTGAAGTTTATAGTTTTATAAATAAATTCTCTATTGTTGTAATTTTGTGACATGGACACTTGATCTTTTCAAGATATTCCCAAGACTTAGCTTGGCCTTAGTTTATATTATGTAAGTAGGGTCAAGCTTTGCTTTCAATAACAAAACTTTAAGTGGTGAAAAATGTCCGAGCAAGGTTTTGTTTGGGGGGATGTTTTAATCCAATAAAAGAAGATAAAAGTTACAAAGAATATTGGGCTCATTGACGTAATGTAAGCATTTACTTTCCTGCTCCTGCCAGATATCGTAAGCATCTTTAATAAATACACCTGCTTAGTTAAACACTTTACAGTTCCTCAGAATAAAGCTTAAGTTCTTAGGAAGGAAAACTGTACTGATGTCATGGTGGTAATAGTATCAGTCTGTTACCGATCACATAACTTCCCGAAGTTCATTAGAAGTTCAAACAACATGTTTGTAAAGGAATTCCATGCCAAAAAGACTTGATTCAAAGAATGAAGTCTGTAAATGGACCTGAAAAGAACATTCAGTGCTTAACTGTTTCATCCCAAATTAGGTAACAGCTTTGCTGTAAGATAAAGGAGATTCTGCAATACTAGTTCAGCTAAAATATATGATCTTTGCTCCAGACAGGAGTGACTGATAATTAGGTGCAATACATACTATAATAATAGTTTAGAATTGAGAAATCAAAATTGCAAAATGATACTTAACAAAAGCCTAATGATCATTAACTATTTAATACTCAGAACATTCTTGTGAGAGAATGTTATTGTGTTTTCCATTTACGTTAAGTTCTTAATGCAAAATTCGTAAAGGAAGTAAGTATTTTCCAAGGCTCATTTAAGAAGATGACCTTTATTCTTGCAGGATGGCTCTGCACTGCCCTGTCTGCTGGTCTTGAGGTCCACAAAGAAAATGGACGAGTGAGAGGTAAGGGCGAAGGAAGAGCTGGAAGGCTGAGGGACAGGCATCATCCAGCATCATTACAGCACATCCACTTGATCCCAGCGTTCTGATGCAGAAAGTGGAAACATGGGGAACTAGGCTAAACTGCATGAACCCAATTCAGAGGCATAGCTACCCTTTTTATAGCTGGGTGGGAAGGTCTTGACTTTTTCTCTTGATACCATAGACAATTTGTTAAAACCTTACTACTGGGCACTGCAAAGACTTCTAACTGAGATCTTACAGCCAGCTCGGAGGCACAACACTTGCAATTAACTGTGGCTTCCTGCAGTACTTGAGAAATATGGGAGCTACATCTAGAGGGGAGCAGTAAGATAAGAAAGCTTTGGAGATCATTGCAGAGCTTTTTAATCCCTTCCATAAGTATTTCTTTAGGATGCTGTAATCTAGCTCTCAGGGATTTACACTGTGTATACAGCTTTATTATCTCTGGTCTGCTACTGAATATACTGAAGTACAGAGATGTTGACTGACTTGCCCAAGGCCAAACTTAGACTCAACATCAAGATGAGAAATGTGTTCCTAGCTTCCAGAGTAATATCCCATCCATTGCACTCATGACGTGCAAAATGGCAAAAACAGAGATGCAGAAAATAATATTTTGTTATCTCTGAATTCTCCTACACTGGGCTTTTCAACTTTCTTTTTTTATTACCCTATTAATGCCTGTTCTTCCTAATATTAAAAAGAAACCAATTTGGAATATGGATTTATATACAAAATTTAGATGTTTCTGATTTGATAAAAATCAGACTAATAACAGAAGCACCTGTAGTAACACTTTTATACAATTATATGTTGATGATATAAATATCATAAATCTTGGCATTGTGCTAGGTATACTTTTCTTGTTATTCTACTATCACTTATTGC
>NW_010524263.1:98952-110081 GCF_000687285.1 Phaethon lepturus | reverse complement strand
CGCTCTTCCTTTATTAATCTTTAATGTGGTTGTAAATAACTTCCCAAATTCTTAATTGGACATGTATATTTTTAAATATGTTAACAAAAAATGTCTTCCCCTTACTCCCTTAAATTGCAACAGACCCAAACCACATATTAGTGATATACTGTCCTTGAGCAATACAGGGAAAAAACATGTCCCATCTCTTTATTCTGCCAATAGATTCCCTTTCTGGGAAAGAAGAGGTTTCCAGATTCCCAGTGGGATTTTATATTCACCTCTAGCCCTGTTATGTTTCAGCTATACCAGATCTTAAAACCAGGAATTTCTACAATTCAAGAAATCAAAATTCAAAATTTTAGTAAGTTTTATTTGTATTTGATGACACTTTTAGAAATGGGTCTTATGGTATCTAGGGAAATTATTTTTATAGACAGGCTACAGCAAGCAGTGACAATAAGAATGCTAATGCTTTAAAGTATTCTGAAGTATCTTTTTGGAATAAAGGTGATGTTTGCCACCCATATAGTAGTCTACTGTACTGTTTTATTGGCAGTAATTTGTGTCTCCAGTTAGAAGGTAATGAAGCCTGCCCAAAATGATTTATATACAGATAATTATAAATATGCCATGTACATGTGTGACTTGCTGCATGAAAATAATCCTAGTTATTGAACTGAGACCAGTCCTTTCTTAAGTGCTTCTCAGAGTCTGGCTTAAGGTATCATGAAAAAGTCTGATTTTCATATGGGAAATGTATGTGTAATAAATTAAAATCACTTTTGTCTTTTGATGTCATTATGTATATTGTGGATATTTCCTTCCTATCACGTAACAGTTATTTTAAAATCAATTCTCTGTTACTCCCAGATATATTTTTCTCATACATGAAACAGTACAAATTCAGCAAAAGCTTTTCTATGAGGATGCTTTATCTCATCTCTTCTTGTCTGTAGTAAATACAGTGTGAAAAAAGAAAAGGATTATGTTTTATTGAGTGACCTGAACTAGAATTAGATGATTGTTGAACATTAAACCTTCAGCTGCATGGGATCAGAGATTTGTGTGTGTGCTTGCATCAAGTGTGACGAAAATGCTGTTTCAGGAATTAGCTACCACCCTGTCCCCAGTCCACTCCACTAAACAATGATGTTGTTGATGGCAAGTGAAAATGGCAAACAAATGAATAGACAGTTGTGGAAAAATCCTGGAAAGCTATGAGTTTTACTTGCTTGCTTAAACACTGCAAAACAAAGACAGTCTGTTGACCATAATTTGGAAAAATATTGTGGTTGGTTTGTGTGTGGGTTAACAGCATGAATGGCACCTAGAGTCATTACAGAGATTCAGAAGTGAAATTGAATAATGTATTAAAGCTCAGAGATGTTAGTTCTGGTCACACTGTAATATTCCATAATATTATCAACATCAACTCTTTTGTATTAAGCGATGGAAAGAAAATGGCACACCCTGATTTTACGATTTATTACAGTCTCCAGCTATATACATTTATTTGTCAGATAATTTCAAACGATGCTCTTTTTCTGCTTTAAGTTTCCCTGATTTAGTTTAAAAACTAATGTTTTAGTTTCTGTAGCTCCCTCTTTATTCTGCCTGCTTGAAAAATTATCTCCTTTTCCATTTGTTTGGTGTTGTTAGCTACAGTAACCTTCCAGGATACTTTGAAACTGTGCTTATGTGTTTGACATATATTGGAAAAGGAACTACATGGACTATATCTCACCTACAGAGCGTACTGTAAAAAGCGTGCTTGTAGTGTCTGTTTCTCACTGATATATGTAGGTAGTGTTTTAAAAAAAGTAAGCTAGCATTCTTTTAAGGCAGTAAAGCTACCACTTCCCTGTAACAGAAAACACCTGTGTTTTATTTGAAGAAATACCTGATTTTTTTGTTCGTTTGTTTTTCAAAAGTAGTAAAATTAACTTTCAGGCAGAAAATTTCCAGCTGACTTGGGCAACGATGAGACTAGTTCTAGAGGGGGCTTTGCCACAGCTGTCTATAAGTGGTGATCTATTGTCAGCTCCTCATTCCAGAAGCAGCATAAGAACTCTCCTCACTGCCAACCCAACTCACTCCAGGAGTGGGGAGAGAACTTTCCTTCACATTTTAACAGTGATAAGTAACTTTCCCTTTGGAGTTGCTCTCGATATAGCACACTGCTTACTGCAGGTCATGACTAAGTTTGGAGGCTGAGCTTTCTATATAGCCAAAGTATGATCTGAATTCTTCATTTTGATAATACCTTTTCATCGCTTCATGCAAAGCAGGCGATTCACTGAGCTTGCATCCATCATAATTCGAGTCATCTCTTTCCATCCTGGCAGGGTTCATGTGCAGGCACACCCCAAAGGTAAACCTGAGGCTGTTAACTGGGAAGCTGGCAGATCAGAGAGTGGACTCTGGTCACGGTATTCTCCAGGACTGATCTTTAAAGACATATAAACTATTAGTCATTTTGTGTTTCCCTGAGCCACGAGTCACTTGAAACTCAGGTGGTAGATTCTGAGAAAACATTGTTATATCCCTACCCAGTGCCTATATTCTCTCTGTTACTGTCTGCTGCCCAGGTTTAGACCTCATATGACCTACTGGCTGTTTCTCATGTTCTGGCAATCTGAAATAAATGTAATCTCTATCACACCTGAAACCAATGGCACATTGCTGAAGAGCATTTGAGGCATTTAATGCTTACGTGGAGAATTAACACAGGCCAATGTTGTCAAAGGAAGCATGGTTTCCTTTGGTTCTCCCTGTAGTCAATGGTGAAAGCAAGACTTCTGCTGGCAGCAATTTCAGACAGGATAGGAGCCCAGCTGGCGTTCTCGGGGTTGCCTGTTTGGGAAGCCTATCTCCCCAGGCAGTAAATGGACCCTACAGAGTTGGGGTCCTTCACCAAAGCTGGCCTTGGTAAACAGCCTCTGTCCTACACCTGCGGGAAGGCAGGGACACCTCCCATAACACGCTTTTTGTTCTGGTGTACTTCTAGGAGGTTGCTTTCATAACAAAATCTGTACGGTTTCTAAGCACAGTAAAATATTGCCCTCAGTTCTGAAAATTTCTTAGTCTTGGGAGAAATTATAGAGTTAAGTCCCTTGCGTATTCTAAACCTAGTCACTAAGGATAGCTTTTTGTCACTCACTCCGCGCTGTATACTCATTCAGTTAGCCCAACTGTTAAAGGCAATTTAGCAAAGCACTTAAACATATCCTATGTGTAGCCAGAGGGTATAAAATGGTACAATAGCTTTTCCTTTGCTCCCTTGGGGAAGGAAGAAGGCAGTGTGACCCTGGTCCTCCCGTTTTGTCCCTAAACATCTACATAGCCGTATCACAGAGCAATCTGTTGTGTCAGGTCAGGTGGAGATAATGTAATTGAAACAGCACCTCCACATGCACGTGGATATACACATACGACAAACATTTTGAAACGTGGGTGTCCCCTTACAGTGGGTAATCCTGTGAAAATCCAGCACTGCAGGCAGGACACGCCACATCCTCTGATTCAGGAACGCTTTGCAAACTGGCTCATACAGACAAATATGCCAAATATGCCCTTAACAATTCCTCATCTATGTACCATATTATTCTGAACATAGTGCAGTGCTCCTGTTGTTCTTGGGCTTTCCCACAGATGCAAGGACTGAGACACGAGGCCCGGAGCCTATAAATACACGCTTTCATACCTTAACACTGCTTCTTTTATTTACATGGAAAAAATACAAGAAAAAAAGCTGGTTCCTTCAGGCAGCCAGAGTACATGGGCAGGAGCATTGTTGTGCAATTGTATAAATCTTATTCTTTCTTTACATTTTTAAGTTCAGCGTAGGCTTTCTCCCACAGTGTAGGCTTTGTGATAACAGCTCTGGTTCAGGAAAGGAAAAATGTCATATTGGGAAAATGTGTAGACAGATCCGTCAGATAACAAATAACTGAGTAGAAAGTGAATTGAGAGTGACAGCAGCAGCTCACTGGAGATAACAAGCAAAAAAGACAGGAAGCCAGAGAGACATGACAAAGAGAGTAAATGAAATTAATCTTCTTCCTGCGACCAAAAAATTTTAGCCCAGCCACAGCCACCCAGCTTTGCATTACCCACAATTATATTCTGGTTAAGTATATTTCCAAATTAACAGGAACTTGCTGTAGGCTTTGATAGACTGGATTCACGATATACAGGAATAAAAAGTATTTTTTTTAGATGGGATTGTAGATGTATTTTCTATAAAGCAGTAAGCTCTTGTCGTACATGGTATTTTACTATCAGATGTCACTGGCATCAGAAATGAAAAGCATTTGTTGAAAAGTCATGGAGCAGTCACAGAGTGTCAAAGCAAGAATAACAGTGTGCAGTTTTGAATGGCAAAGATTTCCTTTCTTTTCCATTAAAGATATTTGATTTAAGTCCCTTGGCTTAATGTGAGATAAGCATTTGAGCTATAACTACATTGCATTTCCCTTGAGACATTTCTGTGAGTGGTCACTTTTGCAGAGTGGTAAGCAAACACAAATCAGAACTAAATGTCTGTTTTAAGTAAGGCATGATCTTCCATTTCTTTACACTGTCATGATCACAACTGATAGAGAGAATCAGAGAGTCCGGTGGCATAGCACAGGATGGAAAGGTCTAACGCTAAATTAGACATGCACTGATTGTATCTAAACTATGAATAACTGGAAGCAATCCCACTTGCTCTGACAGGAATAATTGCTTTTATTGGTGCTTTCCCTCTGCTGAGTTTTCCTGATATTTGCCTATCACTCATTCATGACATTAAATTGTTTCCAAAGAGATAATGTAAAGAATGCAGTACTTCTTTTACTTCTATTATGTATACCGCTCATCTTTATAAATGAACATGTTGAAATTCAAAGAAAAATATTTCAAAACGAGAACAGACATAATAGAGCAAGCTGATTCTTTTTTTTTTTTTAATATGTGGAGCTAAATGCTGAGCCAGGTATATAAATAGTCTTAACTGTATTGACCAACACAACTTAATCCAAATGAGAATTTGGCCCATTCTGTCTGTTAAGAACAGACATCACAAATTAGTTAGTAATCTAATTAAAAAAGAGTCTTGTATGCCGTCTTTGAACTCCTAGTTACTTTCCATATCTACTTTCTTTTGGAGAGTTATTTTCTCTTTTAATTTTGTTTTATTAATCCTTTCACTAATGTATAGCTATTAAGCACTGCTTTTTTCACACAGGAAAAATGGCCATCTGTTAGAGCTGTGCTTTTTAAAGTGCTGTTGCTTTCACATAAGAGTTTGTAAAATTTAGCTATTTAATATATGAGGGATACAGAGGTCTGAAGTTTCACCAAGTACCCCTTTGTATGTGCTCGTGCGTGAAAATGGACATGCACTTGCATTGGAGAAATAAAGAACCATTTCTTGTGGATGTCAATGGATGTCTTTACGAAAAGGTTAGACAAACATCTGCCAGGGTTGCCACAGGTATAAGCAGATCAAGCCTTGGGGCAGGCAGATGGACTAGATGACCTTTCTAAGTACCTTCCTTTCCTTATTTTATGATTCTGCAAAACATAGGAACATTGTAGAAGCACAGGTTTCGTATCGTAGGACCACATCATCTTCCCTCACTTGGACCACTACACCTGAACTATTTCATTAATTCATTCAATGATGGAGCTATTGCCAGAAGTATATTGACTGCAAATTCTACAAAAAACTCTGAGACAAACTGACGTCTGAAAAGCACTGTGTTTCATTTCTCCTTAGAAGCATGAAAAGAAGTGGAGCTGTATGAGCTGTATGAGCATGTGTGATTACAGAATAAAGGTTTAGAAATTAGGTGGAGATACAGGAAAAAAAATGTTTTGGACATAAAAATAATTGTCATGCTCAAATGCCAGGCAATAGAAAAATGTCCAGAAGAAGAATGTGAACACCCTGTCACATGTATGAATTCTAAAACTAGACAAAAGTCTGAAAAAGATGTGCTTTAAAAACAATCACTTTCTAGATAATGACAAACAGAGAATAACAATATTCTAAGGCATCTTTTCTTTTATCCTGTGACTGTCTATTCCGGTTGGAAAGCAAAAAATAAAGCATCCAACAACACAATCCCCAATCTGACTAGGAAACATAAAACATATGTTGGAGACCTCAGGTCAGGTTCAGAGCTGGCACACCCACTCACATCATGTGTGCAAGTAACTGGCCAACCCCTCATCCAAACTGTAAGACATGTGTTGCAGCCAAAGCATTGCAGCGGGTAATGATTATGTGTAATAGATGTTCCATCGGTTACACAATGATTTGAGGAATTCGTCTTCCTAGACAAGATGCGGGAAAATAGGAAGAAAATGCCAGATGTTTAAAGAATGTTTTAAAACAAATTCACACTTTTTTTCTTTTTTTAATTTAGGGCAAATATTTCAGTCCACTCTTAACACCAGATATCTGAAATGACTGTAAAGGAGTAATGCCTTTTTACACCAGCTGAAAAACAGTGTGGTGTGTATCTCCTAATCATTCAACAGATTTTTTAGCAAAGATTTCCCATTTGAGGCTAAGACATCCCTCAAGTCCTACTTAAACTGTCAAAATGGGGTGAAAAAAAGCTGAAATGGCCTAGAAATGATCTACAAAAAGAAGAATGGAATATATAAAATAAATAGGAAATTCTTTACAAATGTATGGAACATCTCACATAGTTACAGACCTTACCCAGCATACAGTTGCAATGAGAAACTCCCCGGCCCAGCTGGATTTGAGACGTGCTTTTTATTCCAGGTTCAAACAATGCTGAATGTTGGATGAGGATGTTGCAAATCAATAATTGCATAATAATCTATTACAGTAGCGTAATGTAAAAATACAAGTCTGGTTTAATTTATGGTTCAATCTCCACACAAAAATGTCTAACTCATCGCCTTCAGATTACTTGTCTTATATGAGGGTTGATTTCACTTGAAGGCCCTGTCTGAGACTAAAGTCCTTTTTTGTGTCTTAGAGGGGGCAAAATGAAAATGAGGGGATATATCTGCTTTCTTGCCTCACAGCATTACTCCAGAGACTGAACATCCCTGGAAAGCCTGTTGCACTTTGCCGTTTTCACTGGCAGTTTCTTGCAGGGTTTCTGTTTAGTTCTTCTGTAGAATGGTTCAGTCTCAAGGACAAAATATTGTAAACTAAGACCATTTCATGTTCTAAATAGATATAGCTCCGTCCAAGTCAATGTTCAACGTTTACAAGAGAATTGATTACGCCAAGCTGTTTTTCTTTTAGCTAGGCATGGATTACACCACTTTTATGTGGTTTGCACAGAAATACATACTTTTACTATCGCCACAGCAGGTATGGATGTATGCTGATACAGATGTGGGGTGGAAGGAGCTATGCTAGCATGAGCTAACTTCCCAGGTGAATAGTAGTGCAAACACATCACCGCAGGGATTTGAAGCTCCCTCAAGCTCTTCTGCATTTGTTGCCCAGGATTATCAGTGTTGGTCAAACCTTACTAAGTTTGACAGTTCATTTCAGATGAAATGAAGATGCTGAGAGACTTTGCCAAATCTTGTCTGAATTAAGCATAAGAATTCTTCTGCAAATATTGAGCTAGAAACATTGGCCTGTATCTCCATGTATCATTTGATTTCATTTTCAGTCCAGACCATATCCACGCAGGTCAGTAAGTGAATTAAAAAAGGAGAGGGGAAGGGAGGGAAAAGGTTCAAAACTTAGTCTTCATCTCTAAAAACTTCTATATGGCAACAGTTCAAAGGTTCAAAACATTTGCTATTTTTTATCAGTATCCTGATTTCTTTGGTCTGTAAAATAATATGAGGAAAAGTTTAAACTTATAGTAGTACTTTTATTGCATTACACTTGAATTATTTGATAAATGAAGACTATTGTGTTTATTGTACCTATCACCTGAGGAAAAATTTCTCTAAGGTGTGTGATGAAGAGTGTGATGATTTATGTGAGCAAAGTCTTCAGGAAGTGTCTCAAACACATTTTATTCCACTGAATGTTCAATTTTTTTACACTTCTAAGCTAGTTGAAAGCCAGGTAAATTTAAAGCTAGCCAGAGAGCTTTTTATTAACTTTGCAGGAAGGTTTGTGTATTGTGTATTTTAGCAAATTTATAGAAGGTATTGAATCCGCACCATATTCTCTTGATAGCATAATAATAATAATAAAGTACAGGGGAAGACACGCAGCATTGGCTTCCTCAGGTGTAGGATATGCCTCACCAACACAAATCTCTCTGAAAATCCATGAAAATCTGTAGTTTTAAAAGGCCATTCACATGGAGATTTCAAAACTGCTTGCTTCAGACAGCAGTCCACAGGGAGCTATTTAATGAGTCTAAAATATCCATCTTGGTTGTACTGTGTCTTCCAGTCCTAGGTTTTCTTCCAGTACAAATGCAAATGATGTCTTATCAGCACTGCTAAGGCCAAATCCCATTGTCACCACTGAAACCTCCCCAGCTGTGCTGTCAGCTGGGTCCCTCACCTATGGACACAGCCAAGATAAGCACTTTTGGTGACAGTGATGACTACAGCTCGCTTTCTCCTAGTGCGTTGGTCACAGAAATTGCTTCTGTTGAAAACCCAAACGCCATCCCAGCCTGCCAGATCGTAGCCCTGTGAGGTGAAAAAGAGACTTTGACTGGAGAAGTTGGTTACTACTTAGCATGCAGGAGTCCTGCTCGCTGCTGTTGTTTTTGCTGGGAGAAACGACTGCCTTCCTGGCAGCCGGGGCAGCTTTGGCAGACGGTGTCTGCATACAGGAACTCCGGCCCCGGGCTGCCCGTCACAGCCGTGGACGGGCCAGGGCAGCCTTGGCTCCTCTCTTGGTAGCCGGGACTAGCTGCAGTGAACCTATAGCAGGACTGCAGAAATATATTTTAGCACTTGGGATAACAAAGACAGCTACAGATGAGTCAAATAAGCTGTGAGCAGAGCCCAGATGTAAACTTTTATTTTGATTCTAAACATCTTCTGTGCCAAGTATTCTAGCTTGACCACCCCGTAGTTGTCTGAAGCAAATGGAGCTCATTTTTCTCTTCCTTCTTTCTGTTTTTAAACAACAGATGGCAAAGCTGTTCGTAGACTCCGTTTAGACTAACGTATACTGTATTGTAAATAATCATGAACTGAACTGAACTTTCAGTCCGACCATTCCCCAACCCTCAAATATTTTTATGCAACATATGATAAAGTGGTTCTCAGAAAAAGTCATATGTTTCTGTCGTTATATTGTCTAATCGTTGGGATTGTGTCAGGTGGGAGAACAGCCTGCCAAACTCCAGGGAAGCCAAAGAGCGCAAGGCCTTGTGAGATTTTGCTATTCCTGCTTTATTGCAGAGTAAATATCTGTGCTAGAAAGTGCAGATTGTGATATTGCCTTAAGGGTATCAATAGCAATGTATTATGGTTTTCAAGTTCTGACACAATATGCTTTGGTGATTTATTACTTTGAAATGTGGTGACACAACATGACAGCTATGTATATAAAATGATAAGAAGTTGATTTTCTACATTTTCTGCTTCTCTGTGCCTTTGGAACTTGAACTGGGCTGTCTCATCCTGTTCTTTCTCTGTTTTTCCTTATTATTGTACAAAATGGCAAGATACTAGCTCTTCAGGAAAATGACAAGTGTCTGCATGATGAAAATTATTTTATATACTTACATTTAAACAATTTTATTTGAGTGCTACAATGCCACAGGCTGCAAATATATTTATTCTTTTGAAATAGCAAAGATATTTTCCAAAACCAGTGAGATTTCACAGTAGAAAATGAACTCCACAACTTGAAGATATGTCTAAAGGATTTTCTATTTATAGTATCTTGGAAATATTGATATATTTAATTCTGTAGAGGTTTCCATCTTATCATAAAAAATGATAAAAACAAAGCCAAGTTCTATCTAAAGATAACCAATCAAAGAATGATCAAATAACTGGAGTTTGATAAGACTTGGATGACAATTAGATTATGGCATCTCTCATGCTGGGAGAGAAGAGGAATAAATCCTGCATAGCCCTGAACTTTTGCTGTATGAGGTAAGAAAATTGTATTTATGCTACTGAATGATGCTAATAGAAGGGTAATAGTTTGCTTAATCTTTTCTTCAGTCTTCCCTACATAGACCAACCTTCAAAGCAAAAACATGCAAAAAATTTTCTTATGTCATTCACTTGATTTGATTTTCAAATCATGATATAAATGATTAGCACTCCTTGCCTTTTCTTGATGAATTCTGGTGTGGGCTTTTTATTATAAGGCTTGCAGATGCATTGTAACTTGTGGCGGACACATTGATCCAGTCTAAATTGCGGGGCATGTGTTTTTCCATAAGAAACCCAGTGTTCCGGACCTACCATGATGCAGAGTAGAAACAATGCATATCTAAGTTTCCCTCTAGCTCCTATACCCAGGTATCTTCCCCTAGAGACCAACACATTGTTGAGAGTAGGAAGAACGGTGGATTCCCAAAGTCTTACCCCACTGCCAGGTCAGGAGAAAGCTGATATTGACCTGGGTGGGAAGTGCTCCTTCGTCCCACAGTTAAAATCTAGCGAGGTTAACATACTGCTGTATGATAGTGCTCAGAACTCAGTAACCTGCATGACTCCTTCACAATCTCTGTTCAATTTCATGTCAATCTTTGTTCAGGTCATTTTATGATATTATCAAATGTACACAATTTAACACACACACAAAAAACTTAAAAAAGTACAAAAAAGTCAGGCAAAAAATGTTAACCTTAGACCTTACAGCAAAAGAAATAGATTTTTTTGGTCTCAGTATCCATATTCTTAATGATTGCTATAACAGAATGTACAAGATAAAAATAATCTAATTAAATTAGCTGTGCTTTATCAAAGCCCAATTAGCTTCCATCTTTCTCCTTCGTTAAAAATTTAAATCACTACCTAATGCGATGATCACCTTCCACAATGAACAAGCACTCAGATGATGCCATAGTAAAGTATAGAAGATAGAATAACCAGAAAAATATACAGAAAGAGAACTGAAGGTCCATTGAAAACAAAGAAACAAAAAAAACCCAACACTGATTTTTAAGTATTACAAAGGGCTAAGATGCTACTGTCTTGGCCAACAGAAAAGTGCTGAA
>NW_010524263.1:86446-98921 GCF_000687285.1 Phaethon lepturus | reverse complement strand
TAGGGAAATTAAGAACTCCCTGAAGAAATGTAAGGTATCTGTGTAACTTTTTAAAAAGATGGAAGTATCCTGGTATTTCAGAGAATCGTTATTGATTGTTTATCTCCATCATATAAAGGAAGAAGCTATGATAAAAAATGTAACAAGAGAGAATTTCTTTATCAGCAACTTAACTTAAATTCTCTGAATGTTATTAAGGGAGTTGTATGGGCACCCAGTCAGCACGGAAATAGACATGTGCTAGCAAAGAAGGTCCTTGCCTTTTGGGACAACCAGAGGTGAAACCAAGACACTTGTTTCCAAAGCAGAGGACAGAAATTCTGCAACGGTTTCATTATTTCTGTTATCCCAACTGACTGACCCACATTTAATCATTCAGTCATGTGAATACTTGTGTGTCAGATGGGTGGTGTTCAGGTCTGTGAGTACTGATGAAGGGTATGTTTGTGCCGGACCCTCGCACCCGAAACAGGTAGGACCAAACACTACTCCTCGCAGCTCCAGCTGCAGGGTCAAGGCAACAGATGCCATCTGATTTTTGATCTTTCTCATATTTGTACTATAGATCTGTTATTATTTACACATCAGCAGGTTTTTCTCATTCTACTTTGTTCAACATCAGTTTCATGCTAGCAGAAGTCCATTGACTGGGCTGGTAAACATTTACAACTCTTGAAGAGCACCACAGCTTCTACATTCACGTGGATGTGAAATCAGTGGGAATGTTACTGCTGGGCTTTCTCCTGTGGAAGAAACCCATCTCTCAGTATTCCTCATTGAGACACCCTGATTAAAATAGAAACAATTAGCAAAATATTCTTTGGCTGTGTGAATACAAAACGTGTATGTATGCACTTCCTAAGTCAGTAAGAGCTGCACACATATATGCACTATTTTATATCAGGCATAAATAACAAACCCTTTAACTGTTGCAGATCAGTGTAGTTCCAATTATTTCAGTGATGTGATACTAATTGTCAGAGATGGAGGATGTTTTCCGTGTGGACAATTTCTAGAGATACTGCTGTTTGCTAGAAGGGAAAGCTGTGAGTTCCCTTACACTGTAGAGGAAATGCCCAGCTGAGGGGGGACGTCAAGATCTCTGAGATACATCCTGTAGGACACATAGACCATTGCCTCAGCTTCACTTCCCACTGTCATATTTAGGAACTGGATTCAGTGAGTGTATTTTGGGCCCCAGTTGCAGAACTTCTTCAAGAGAATTAAGAAAGTTTTTGTTCATTTTGGGAAAGATCTGAATCCTGTAGCCCAGGTTATGATGTGTGCCTGGTTATGCTCAGAGTTCAGCTGACCTTTGGTTGCCTGAAGAGAACACTGATAAGCTGTAGCCTGTTGGATCTTTCCATGCTTCCTAAAAAATACTACACCTATTTTGTCCTTAATTTTCTGTTCACCAGTCATGTACATTGCAGATTAGAAAGGAACCTTGCTCAAACTCTCAAAGGAACTCTCAAAGAGTTGTGACTGCCACAAAGATTTTGGATTCAATGCTATCAGGCACTGAGCACCCTAACCCCAATCCATCACGCAATATAAATACACAGGGGAGAAGAGCAGGGCTGATCTTAATCAGACTTAAATATCTTTAAAGAATTTTAAGAGTATTTATTTACATTATGAAATCCAATAAAGGCCAGTACACCAATAAATGTAAAAGTTTTACCAGTAAAAATGTCAGTTATTTTTGTCATTGCTGTTAACATAAGCAAGAACCGCAACATAGTTCTAGGTCTATCTGCAGCTGCTGACGTACTGTTATACACTGGCTTTCAGAAAATGGAATGAAACTGCAACAGATTCTCCCTGAACATCTTTATACACAACTTTGATACAAGCCATACTTAAGTCAACCTTGTACAAAGTTATGTAACAGATATAAAGTTGGGTAATGTATATGAAAAGTTTTGTTATGTATATAAAATGCCAAAATGCTATCTGTGTACAAATAAAGAACAAAAATATGGAGTGAAAATTGTGAGGTACTGAAACTGAAATATAGCTTTCCATATAATTATTTATTTTATTTTCCTTAAATGATAGATTGTTTTATAGGCAGTTTTCATAAAGGATCCCTGAATAAGAAGGTGAAGTAAGTAAATATGCTGTTTATTTACTAAGGCACTAATATGTGATTTCTTTTTTCTGTTTAGTTTCTGAGACGAGTGAAGAGTCGTAATCATAAAGAAACCTTTATTGACAAAATGACTAAGATTAATTTATTTGAACTGTGTTTAACTTTGTAGCAGCAATATATGATGTAAATTATTATTATTTTCTCTCTGAATGAACTGATTAAGAGTAGATTTTCATTCTGAAGTACTTACACAAGTTGTCTTGCTCAAAGACAAAACATAGAAAGGTTTGTAAATAGAAATAATGTCTTGATTAAGACTACTTAGCATAATAGAAGGAAAAAAACCAAAACTTTTGTTACACAAGAACTTCTTCAGGTCCCTTTTCCAGGTTTTAAGTATGAATTGTGTCTGAAACCTTGTCAAAATTCTTAATCTGTACATGTTGGTCTAATGAAGTATAACACTTGTCAGTCTGCTTACAGACTTTGTCTTACGTATGTCCCAGCATCAGCAAAATATTACTCACTCGTTGATTTTACAAATAGATGAAAAATGATTTTGTAAACATTGAGACCAATCACTCTTTCTTATGAGGAAATATGTGGAACTGGGTGGAATTTTCTGTGAGAATTTTCTTTCAGATGCTACGGGGAAGTTTTCCACATGGTGAAGAATTCTCCTATGCATGCAGTGAGAGGGATGTACTGCATTGTTTCTTTCAAAACCATAGAGATATTTAGGTACTTATGACAAGGAAGAAAGACACCACATCCTCATCCTATCACAATTCACATTTATCAAAGCTGATATTACTGTATCTTCGTAGTCCCAGGTAAATGTGATCTTTACACTACACTGACAAAAACCTTGTACTGCCTTGCATATCTTAATAACAAATAGTGCAAGACACTTCTTTTTTATTGGGAAATGATCAAGTGAAGTGGAAGAATGTATTTTGATCCAGTCAGTCCTCACTCCTGATGCCCAACATCTTTACTTAACAGATGGATACCTGGAGCAACTTTCTTGCTTTCTTGGAAGCTCAGAGATTCTGGTAGTTTTCCTGCCAAATGTGTAGTTTAGTGATCATTTTTGACATTTTTTTTTCCCCACACAAAGGAGCACATGCTAGTTGACCAAAAGCAGAATGTGATTTTGAGGTAATTATTTTGGAAGTAAAAAAAAAAGCAACACAATAGATTTGATTTCAGTAATTTGAAAAACTATCTTCTTTCAAATGCACTTGCAAAATGTTCTTAAAACTGAAGCAATTGGAAAAAATATTTATTCACTCATTTATCCATTTTAACTCACTGAAACATAAAAAAAAAAAATCCAAATATTTTCTTATTCCAGCTTTTTCAGAACTTTTAACTTTGGTGGACTGAAAAAAGTTGTTTCAAATGGCTGTATCCAGAAGCTCACAGAGACAAAAAATTCAGTCCCAGAATTAATAATTCTGAATATGACAGGAAAACACACTTTCTTTGGTACAAGAGGTCATTCCTTTGGACTGAATTTGACTGAGTTGACTCTCTTTAGAGAGTGTAATGTCATTACCTCCCCGGACCTGTTCTATTTACTGCCAGTCTATCCCTTTTCAGAACTGTAAGACACTCAAAAGTAAACTGAAGCGAGTAGACTACAAATAATATTGTCTGGAGCTTTTCAGCTGCTGATTTTATTTTTCCACATCTCTCTAGAAGTGTGCAGACCTTGTGGGTCATATATGAAAAGAGGAATAGTTTCCTCTTCCCAATACTATCAACACAGATGTTCTCATGGTATTCCCAGTCAAATGTTTCAGCAACATGTGGCAAGAAAGCAGGAGCAAAAATAAACATTGAAATTAATGGAGGATGATCAGTGTGCAGAACAGGGTGCATTTTACTAACCAACTCTAAAATACTTTGAAGAACTAGAGCAACAAACAAACTAACTTGAAATTCTTCATTTGTGGTAAGAGAAATACACATGTTAATGTTGGTTTAACAGTTTGCCTAAAGATATAAAGTGAGACAAAGAATTTCACTGTATACCAGCCCTGTTTCTACTTCCTTTATACTTCCTTTTGCATTTAAACTCAGTCAAAAGTTCTCTGTTCATCCATGTTGGCTGGTGGAAAGCTAGACAAGACACTGAACTTGGTTAAGTAGTATGCCCTTCTTGCAAAGAAGGTAGTGGCCAGTTGCATATTGGCCT
Source organism: Phaethon lepturus (assembly GCF_000687285.1). Taxonomy (NCBI): domain Eukaryota; kingdom Metazoa; phylum Chordata; class Aves; order Phaethontiformes; family Phaethontidae; genus Phaethon; species Phaethon lepturus. The sequence continues at coordinate 94,623 of NW_010524263.1, read as the reverse complement.
GCATGAACAGGAATGTAGCCACCAGGTCCAGGGAAGGACCTGCACCATGTGACACTAGTCAGACCACATCCAGAGTACTAGAGTGTGTTTGGGGACCCCCAGTGCAAGACATGAAGATGGACATGCTGGAGTGAGTGTAGTGAAAAGCCAGCGAGATGACCAGGGACACATGATATACAAGTTCAGAGAACTGGATTTGTAACAGAGAAGCGATAGCACGGTTCAAAGAAACAATCAACACATACTGGAATGTGGCAAGTGCTGTTTTTTAATAAGGCTAAAATTTTTCACCATGAGGATGGTCAAACATTGGACAAGGTTGCTACGCCCTTGGACATATTTAAAATTTGATTGAACAAGGCTCTGAGCAACCCATTCTAGAGAGACCTGCTTTTAGCAAGAGGTTGGACTAAGTGACCTTCAGAAGACTCCTCCAAATGAAATTGTTCAATGGTTGTATGACTTTGTAGCAGACACTGAGGGAGGCTAGATGCAATTTACCCTCTCGTCGTTTCTTCTGAGGCATCATAAAACCTTCAGAATCTACATGCATTTCAGTGCACATTCTGAAGCAGCTGGCATGCTCAAAGTATTCCTCCTGCCCCTTTCCCCCTCTTCTGTCTGTGGGCAGGAGGCAGTGCTTTCACTGAATTTACTTCTCCACTCACATTGTAGTAGACAGAAGTACGCTTAACATATTTCCTCTATCTTAAAAGGCTACTGAAGGCCCAACCTTGAGTTATAACCTTGGTTGAAGATACCACGTTAATGGCTGATACAAGGACATTGACCTGCACTGATTTCTATGGAGTTGTGTCAATTTACAGGTCTGTCTGTATGTCATGTTTACTTTTTCATCTACTTTGTTCCATTTTCCCAGAGTAAGATTGTTAAAATTACTTGCTGTATTTAAATTAGTGCCTTCTAATACAGATAACAAACTGTTTTATAAAAACAGAGATTTCATTTTTATTTTTCTCACTCAGTTATCAGCATATTACGAGGAGAGTTTGTAAGATATATTTAAAGTTAATAATAATAAGTGAGATTCAAACATACGAACATACCAAATTCTGACTTGGTGAAAACCTTACTGATATCTAATGTGATGGAAAATATGACAGCATTCACCTCATGTAGCTTTATCCATTTAAAACTGATTTAAAATAACCTCTAGGTGCTCCCTACAGTCAATGGGAAATCGTAAGCACCCCTAGAGAAAAATAATTCCTGTAATATACACAGTTTAGAATGGGATGAATCACCCCCTAAAATCTCAAATCTTTTAAAATTTACTTTAGGTAGAGTCTAGATAATCTGAGTTAATCTAGAGGCCTACTGCAGAAAAATGTGATTAATTCCATGCACTGCCTGGAAGATCCCCTTCCAGAGTCATTGGATATAATTTCCTGATGCCTCAGACAGCTAATTGTTATAAATTCTCTAAGAAAACCATGCTCTATTTTAATGGTTCTAGGAGATCTGCACCAAAACAAAACCTACTGAGAAGCTGTTCAAGAATCTCTGACGGAAAGGTAGGAACCTTGTCTCAAATCCTGCAAGATCTTGAATTTCTTTTCAAATTTATCCCTTTTCTTTTTGTAGCAACATTATCTTTTAGTTCAGAAAGTTCTTTCCACTCCTAAACATTACCCCACAGTATTTATATTGAGCAGTAGCACCCACACATTTCCCAAACTGAAAAACTCAAGCTGTTTTAGTCTATTGAAACCCTCCAACCTTTTTCCTTTCCCATGACCAAGTAGTAGGCCAGTCCTGCAGCTATTCTGGTTTGAATACGTCTTTCATGACTGCTGGCTGTCAGCAGCTGTACACAGATGCCTCATCCTCTCTAGCAAAAAAAGAAACAAAAAAGTGAAACAGCAAACCTTGTTTCTTTAAGCCATAGATAGAAACATTTGCATCAGTGTGTAATTTCTGTTTGCTCACAGTTGCAAGCCCACGACCTTGATGAGCAGAAAGATTTAGTTTCTTAATGCGCAGAGGTGTCGTGCAAAGGAAGGAAAGAAGCCCTAGGTATTCCTAGACAGTACTGGTGGTAGGACTGTGGTGGCTTACTAGGACATTGTAGGGAGGAGGGAACTGTGTTACAAATTGTTTGAAGAGATGCTGAAAATTGCTGACAGAAGTGAAGTGAAAATAAAAACCTACCAGACTACCAAATACCTTTTATGTCTAAGCCATATTTCCTGGCAAATCCATTTCTTTTTCCAAAATTGGTATGTGGCTAGATTCAGAGTGAGAAATATGAATGAGAAGCTGATTGAGGAGGCAGAAGCAAATGTGAATGTAGATTACATAGACAAGCAGAAAACAGCTGCTACAAAAGCAGACCTGACTAAAAATCTGGAAAAATAATCCAATGGAGCCCAAAAAGGTAATTGTATTAACCCAGCACTGTGGTTTGTTTTTTGTTCGGAGGGGTTTAAGGGTTTGTTGTTTGTTTTTTTTCCCCCCCAGGGGGACTTAAATCATCCCCTTGTCTTGCTTCTCCCACTTAATTTAAAGATTCCATCCAAACTTTCATTTGTAATTAAGGTGATATATTTTTTAAATCTCTTCTGATGGCAAACTAGAAGAATATTAGAATAATTCAGTTTTTATCTTTTCTTAGCAGTAAGATTGATTTTTTTTCTACTAACTTAAAACAGCAGCACAGTAAAAAAATCAATTCATGGTAAGCATTAATGGAAAAATATTAAATCCAATGTTTAAGCATAAAAATAAGACATTCAAAATGTGACCTACTGAGACTGCTGAAGCTACTAGATTTTCAAGAGTACCTTTATAGACAAGTTATAGCTGAAGAATTGTAGCCATGTTGTTTTGAAGCTAGCACGAAGCATATCTTTTATGAAAAGATAATGTTTTTTAGTAGACCAACAGATATTACTTCAAAAAATACAAGTTTTTGGCTCAGAAAACTTCAGAAATCATAAAATGACCCTGGAGTCCAAAAGCTTCTTTATTTTCTTTAGCCGTATTGACTGGAATGATTTTAGTAAAAATACTTCCTCCTTCTGCAAACATTTCTTTCCATGTGCTGTAAAAATTATAAAAAATGCTACTCTAGTTATCATGATTGATCAACACAGTCTAAAATAAAGCATGTCCTGCTAAGCTTAGACAGAACTAAAAATAGGAATTTGCTCAGGTTATTGCACTTTTCTGCAACTTTCAGAATTAGGATTTGGTAACAAGTCTTTCTTGCTAAGCTTTTTTTTTTTTCCTTCCCTCCCCTAGTAGAGCAAGCATCTTTTTTGTCCTTGGCAACGTTATTGATAAAAATGTATAGAAGATGTTCCTCATACTTCTCTGATACCTTTTTAGGAAGGGCTGACTATTTTTTTTCACCTTGGGAAGTATAGTTTCTCAGAGCAACCTATGGTGAAGAGTAGCATAAAAGCTTAAGTGTGGCTAAACACCTCTGTCTCCTGCCCTTCTGAGTTTAGTCACTGAGCTGAGCAGGTGTATTACCTATAACTACCGTTGCTTCCTATCAGTTTAACAATGTTTATTATTTTTACCCTACAGGAGGCCCAACAGGCCAGATCTCCCTGTTTATGTCTGAAGACTTTCACAGTAGTCCAGTGTTATTCTCTAGACGGGACACTCTGAAGCCAACTTTTGGTTAACTGAAGCTAACTTAAGATTTGAAGCAACCTTACCAGGCTGCATACTCTGTGAGAAAGGATTTAGGCAGTTCAGAACCATCTTTTATTTTCTTACAATGGTTGGAAAGATATAAACAAATAAATGGCTTTAAGTGTTCTTCACAAACACATCATTGCTGAAGGTCGTCATTAGGTACAGTCAAAAGAGAACAAATTTTCATAGATTTTCCAGTCTGAAGAGGCTGCTGGCAATAAGAAAGGGCATAAGAGGGATTGCTTAACTGAAGACAAAGGAAATGAAAGACTACATCCAGAAAAGCATCATGAAGGTTATGCAAATGGATAATTCAGAATAGTACTGTGAAAACTTTGAGATGCTTTTCATCCTATAAGCACATCAGTATACAAAACTACATGCAACTATATAGCACCTTGCTTCCCCTGATGAGATGCCAGAATCACCTGCATTCTTATTCCTACCGCATTAAGCATGATTGCAGAGAAGCACAAGTGCTATGACTAGAAATATAATGGCATATAATCAGTGCCAGAAGTTGTTGTTATGCTTTTTTAATGACCATAATTGAGATTCAATAATAATGTTTTTATAAGTGCAATGTTATAATAATAATAATAATAAATAAAACATATAATATAAAACATATAATAATATACAAAATATATAACAATAAATAATAAATAAATAAAATAAAACAATAATAATGGTTTTATAATGTCAAAATGTATTAGTTTTAATACAGTTGCTCATTGTTTTGCTATCCAATAAAAGAAAGTTATGAATTTGTGATACATTTACTAGGTCTAGCAAAAAAAAAATTATAGTAGAGCAAATTGGCGCACTCACACTGCAAAACTAGTAATAAATATTTACAGCTGAGAAAGGCAATACAAGTCTTGAACAGACTGTTAGTCAGTGAAGATATATTTTAAAGCTAGTATATGTTGCAATAGTAGTCACTGGAACTTCCACAATATAAAACAAAAAAAGAAGAAGAGTGCAAGCATTACAGGAATATTAATGAGGTGATAGACTGTACGGAGCTAGGAGTCGGTAGCATAGTCAAACAAGAAGCTATCCCTCAGTCAATTCAGAGCTACAAATGAAAAAGCAACTGCAATTGCCTTTGAAAACTGCAGGCAAATAATTACTGACATTTGAGACAGGAATTATATACGGCACCAGCGAGTTGTACACTTCTTTTGTTATAGATATTCAGGAATGAAATTTTCATATGAGAGATAGTTACCAGAATTATTAAGGGATTTTGTGTCTACCCTAAAATAGGAAATGCAGATTGTCGGTTGCTTAGCTTGACCAAGTTAACCTTGAGACAGGAAGACTACTGATCTCTTGAAATAAAAGTGAAATAAAATTTAGGGACTGAAAAAACAACAAACAAAACAAACCAAAGCCAGAACCAACCCCCCTTACACTTAAGAACAATGTGGTCAATATTTCATCAACATAACTATATAAAAAAAGAGCAAAGTAAAAGAAAAACGTATACAGTGGGTATAATGTAACTGAGGTTTGAAATCAGAGAAATGATAGAATTTGATTAATTTATGACAAGAATCATATTAAATGTCTTGCAAGAACAGAGGATTGGATTCAGTGAGTGATTTCTTTCAATTCTACATCCCTAAACTAAAAAAAAAAAAAAAATTTGAAAGCTGTATATAAGCCAAGTAAATGGGGAAAGTGGTTTTCAAGAACAAAAAAAAATTTGCAGTAGCAGGTATTTAATTCAGATGTACACCACGGTATAAAACCATTTGCTCATCTCCTGGACTAGGGATAACAAGACCGCTGTGTGTAACTGGTCTGTGAATGACGATAGCATATGCTAATTTTCACTGTTTTTTTCTTTAGTTTATTCATCTTTATTAGTACTGCAGGTCAATAGGATGAGCGTTGCTATTCTGCAAGTATCGAAGACCCATGCACTGTTAACTCTAAAAGGGACTGGATTAATCACGTAGTTCCTTGCTTATATGACAATAAAAGCACAGCAGAGGTCCTGTGAACTGGCAATATGAGTTATGACTATTGAAAAAGTACTTCAAAACTTCAGAAGTAGAAGAAAGAAACTGAGAGAAGTGAAATGACCTTCCCTACATTTCCTATAAGGTCTTAAAACCAGTCTGGGAACCCACCATGTACTTTAGAAAAGGTGTTTAACATTCAGGTGCTGAGCTATGACACACTGTGTGCCTCAGTACCTCTTGAGTTGAGGACAGGGGACAGTGAAGGACAAGGGACAGAGAAGGACAGGGAGCAGCAAAGCACATGAGCCCTACAAACCCTCGTGTTGGCAGCTGTACGCTGACAGAAGTCCTATTTGTAAGATTTTCACGGACCTGGCTTGTGCTCTGTATATGTCAAAAGCACTTTTATACTGATATAATCATAGTATAAATGGTATAATTGTGTCCTTATCAAGTGTGTACACAGTCATTATGTTTATAGTTCTTCGGTCAAAGGAGTCCAACAGAAGTTAGGCAGTTTTGTACTCAACACTGAATATATGCTGTTATATCAGCGTTTCTGAAGGTTATAAATAAATTACGGTACATGTATTTTGCATGCTGCATATATGCTTAATATTCTGGATACACAGTGCAGATTTCATATGTTTGGAAATATAAATTGGCTTTTTCTTCTTTTTTAATTAAGTTGTGAAAACCAAGAGTTACCAAATACACATGGTGACTGAGGTACAACAAGTGATCTCCAGTTTCTGTAGAATGACTTAAATTAGAAGAATTCACAGCTTATAATAATGTCCCAATATATCTATTTAATTACAGCACAAAAAGCCTAAACCGGTGAGTTCCTAATGACTAACACAAACTAATAGCTATTTGTGTACTTCAAGGTAGTTGAAGGGCAAGCAATTCAGTTGCTCTAATAGCAGAATGAAGTCATTAACTCACTGAAGGATCTCAGCTAACTTGAAGAGTAAAGAAATAAGCATAGAAGTACTTTATTTTACAAGGCAAAAGTGGACATATTTGGTTTTAATGGGTTTTGTTAATTAAAGAGGTAGGCAGTTTTACTATAGAAATACAGTCCATAATATTCATAAAAACTTCCCAAATCTCTGATGCTCCTGAAAAGCCCTGTGTTTTCACTGAACAGATGTGAAAGCAACAGTCTGTGATAGAGGTCTGAAAAACTGTACTTGAAGGTCAAGAAACAAAAACAAGCTACTTAATATTGACATGCCTGAGGGATGGGATACCATCCAGAGGGACCTGAACAAGCTTGAGAAATGGGCCCATGTGAACCTCATGAGGTTCAACAAGGCCAAGGGCAGGGGCCTGCACCTGGGTTGGGGCAAGCCCCGGTATCAATACAGGCTGGGGGATGAAGGGACCGACAGCAGCCCTGCTGAGAAGGACTTGAGGGTACTCATGGACAAAAAGCTGGACATGAGCCGGCAATGTGTGCTCGCAGCCCAGAAGGTCAACCGTCTCCTGGGCTGCATCCAAAGATGCGTGGCCAACAGGTCAAAGGAAGTGATTCTGCATCGCTCTGGTGAGACCCCATCTGGAGGCCTGCATCCAGCTCTGGAGCCCTCAGCACAGCAAAGACATGGACCTGTTGGAGTGGGTCCAGAGGAGAGACACAAAAATGATCAGAGGGATGGAACACCTCTCCTCTGAGGACAGGCTGAAAGAGTTCGGGTTGTTCAGCCTGGAGAAAAGAAGGCTCCAGGGAGACCTTATTGCAGCCTGCCAGTACTTACAGGTGGCTTTCTTACGAAAGATGGGGACAGACGTTTCAGCAGGGCCTGTAGCAATAGAACAAGGGGTGATAGTTTTAAACTAAAAGAGGGTAGGTTTAGACTAGATCTAAGGAAGAAACTGGCACAGGTTGCGTATAAGGGTGGTAGATGCCCCATCCCTGGAAACATTCCAGGTCAGACTGGACAGGGCTCTGAGCAACCTGATCTAGTTGAAGATGTCCCTGCTCATTGCAGGGGGTTGGACTAAATGACTGTCTTGGTTTCAGCTGGGATAGAGTTAATTTTCTTCACAGAAGCTACTGGGAGGCTGTGTTTTGAATTTGGGATGAGAAAATGTTGATAATGTGCTGATGTTTTGGGTTATTGCTAAGCAGTCAAGGACTGTCCAGCTTCTCGTGCTGGGCTGCCAGCAAGAAGACTGGGGGTGCACAAGAAGCCTGGAGGGGACACAGCCAGGACAGCTGACCCAGGCTGGACAAAAGGGTATTCCATACCATATGACATCATGCTCAGTATATAAGGCTAGGGTGAAGAAGAATGAAGTGAGTGGACGGACATTTGAAGTGATAGTGTTTGTCTTCCCAAGTAATCGTTACACGTGATGGAGCCCTGCTTTCCTGGAGATGACTGAACACCTGCCTGCCCGTGGGGAGCGGTGAATGAATTTCTTGTTTCATTTTGCTTGCGTGCGTGGCTTTTGCTTTACCTATTAAACTGTCTTTATCTCAACCCATGGGTTTTCTCTATCTTACTCTTCCTCTTACGCTTA